>NC_087205.1:105511416-105651464 GCF_015104395.2 Macrobrachium nipponense | reverse complement strand
GACCCAGGACTGGACTTGACCGTTCTCTTGCTTCACGGCGCGCTCGGATGACTCAAGGGGGGGACTGGCCTTCCCCCCCAAACGTCGTTACTCCGTCGCTCCGTTGTTGGCTCAGTCTGTTTCGCCCTCTTGCTCTTTCCCGGCTTACTGGTGCTCTTTAGTGTTACCGGAGCTCCGGCATTCACGTGGAAGGTTTGCTAGTTCACCCTTGCGGCGGACTGCAGGCGTACAGTTGGTCTTCCCTAACCCACACCGTCTCGCTGGTATCGCGACACGAACACCGCCGCGCACCCGGATTTATTCCGGTACGTTCTAGGGCTTTAGGTTTAAGTGTTTAGTATTTAATTTAAACTATAGTAAGTTTAATTTAAGCTAGCTTAAGCGAATCCCTCCTGTTAACCTACGTTTATCACACCGGACCTCTCCGGGGTTCTAGCCTATTCAGGCGGTGGAAGGGAGGGGTTATGCCCAAAATTTTTTTCGCGCTCCGGCATGCAGCGGAGTTCTTTTAGCCTACTAGCCTGTAAGTGATGTCTTTTACGATGCTCATGAATCTTTTCACTTACAGACCACCCCCAACTGTGAGCATCCAGGATGCAATGCCATGCTCCAGGACCCCTGTGGGCATGAAGTCTGCAGATCCCATCGCTCATGCGCGACTCCGCACGGGAATCTACAAGTCTGGTTCCACGAAACCTGCACCATTTGCTACGATCTTGTGAGCCAGCTCTTGGACGGGGGTAAGTATTCCCAACTCCGTTCGTGGTAATCCCAACAAGGTTGTAGTTCTTAAGTTTAATTTTAATCTCTTATTTTAAACTTAAGCTTGTTTTATATGGGATCTTGCATCCCCTATGTCTTTAGACTAAGCCTATTACTTAAGTTTTAATCTTAAGTTTAAACTTAAAACTAATGAATGCCCTCTCTTCCAGGCTCCCGCCGTTAGAGATACCGCCCTGGCAACCCTGAGGGCTTGGGTCGGCGGTTTCGCGGAAGAACGCCGCCAAGGACAGCCCTACATTCTGGGAGAAGAGGTTGGCTGTCCTAATCTTCCCCGGCGGCAAGTCAACGGGTTACGTCGACCCGGCAGAGGCAGCCCCGGCTATGGCGGCGATTCAGCAACAGCTCGCCGCTTCGTTAAAGGAACCAGGCCAAGATATCTCGTCGGTAGTCGCGACACTTGATCTGTATATAGAGCCGATGGTAGGTGTTGACGACCTGTTGGTCGAGGTAGGTACGTTGGACGCCCAAGGGCTTCCCTTGGGCGCCACTGTCTCTTACTCCTGCTAACTCTCCAGCTTCCTTCCAAGGCTTTACAGGAGCTGAGCTCCTTTATACTTCTCCTGACGCTTCAGTAAGACCTAAGGTCAAGGGACAGTCGGTTGTAAAAACCCTAAGCAAGACGTCGTCGTCGTCCAAAAAGACTTCGTCGGCGTCAACATCTCGTAAGTCTCCGGCTACGAACCCCGGAGCAGAGAGGTCTAGAGCTTCTGGGTCCGGCTCCAAATCCTCAAGGAGAAGGTCTTCCAAGGAGAGACCACATACTCCGGCAGAGTCAGCCGTTTCTCCTCTCCCCTTGGTACCTGTTCAGAGTTACTCAACCACCTCCGCAGCAGCTCCGGCTTTGGATCCCAATGCTGGTCTGTTGCAACACATGGGGGTTTTGGTCGGCTCTCTGAAAAACAGTATGGAGCAGATGTTCTCCCGGTTGTCCGACAGGATCACCTCCCAGGATAACATCATCGCCGAACTTAGCCAGGCTCCTCTAGCTACTCCCCCACCTTTCGGCACAGGAATAGCTCAGCTCCCACCTCATGCCTCTCTGCCTCCGTTCTCTATGAATAACCCCTGGAGGGTGGCGCCATACGCCCCTTTCCAGGACGGTCTTATTTCAATTCCGGAGTGTGGTACTCGAAGGTTTGAGGACTTCGAATTCTACCCGGAGGGTCTACAACCACCGTTCATTGGCTACGCCAGACTCACTGACGCAGCCATGACTAGAGATGACAAGGTCCCTAAGGAGACAGTCCTCTACTCACGTGACCAGGCTCAAAGAGGATGGCTCAGGTGTTTAGAGGACATGGATTGTTCGAACACGAAAATTCAACCTTTTAAGAGTCCCTTCACCATTTTCACGATGGAAGAGGGAACTCCGCTTCCCTTCCTTACCAAAATAGCTACGGTCACTATCCCAGCGGCCCAGAAGGGGGCGGGGGAGTACGTTACCACAGCTAAGGGAAGCAGACCCCACATCTCCTTTGCTCCCCTCACTCGGAGAATTGTGGGAAGATTTACCCAACACTTTTTCGGCGGGCAAACTCAAGCCAGACTGTGCTATGGATCAGTTTGGTGAGAAGCTGCCTAGACTTCCGGACAGCCTCATTCAGGCTGAGTTTGAGGCCAAGACTAGGCTAGCCAGGTCCATTAACACCATGGCCATGACGGAAGTGGCAACCATTTCTTACGGTTCTGAGCCACTCTTTAAGCTTCTCACCAAGTCACTGACGCAAACGGTTCAGTCTGACATGTTTGAGTTCGCCACAGCCAGAACTAACTGTCGGAAGCATGTCCTCCAGGAAGCAACTATTCGTCATGAACCGAATAAGTTGCTTTCATCCAACATCTGGGGAGCAGACCTCTTCCCTGATGCAATGGTAAAGGAGGTCCAGGCGGAAGCGACAAGGCTTAACCAAAGCCTTAAGGATCGTTGGGGTCTCACTGCAAAGAGACGCCAAGACCAGGAACAAGGGGTAAGGCTCAGAGGAAACCCAGACGTTTCCAGCCTTACCAGAAGAAACAACAACGCTTCGCCCAGCCTGTTTCGACTGTTCCGTTGGTGCAGGCAGCCCAACCCTCTACCTCCAAGGCTCAATCACAGCCCATCTACGTGATTTCCCCCCAGCCTCAACCTTCCACCTCTTACGCTGTCTCCCCAGCCTTCAACCAAGTGTTCGAAGGCCAGGCCTTTCAGCAGTATGACCGCTCGGGTAGGGGAGGCAGAGGTAAGGGATCCTTTCGTCAGAAAGGATCAGGAAGGTCTCTTAATAGGGGAAAACACTTCCGGGGAGGCCGCGGAGGTTACCAGCAGCAATGAGAACTTGAAGGTAGGAGGAGGCTGTTTCTCTTCCGGCACCAGGTGGGATTCAGCAAATGGGCACAAAGTATTGTGTCGAAAGGCCTGGGTTGGAGTTGGGTTGCGAATCCGCCTCCACCCAGACCTTTCCTTCAACTTCCATCAAAAGAATTGACGGAGTATGAGGAGGACCTCCTTCAGAAAGGAGCAATAGCGAGAGTCAACAGATTAAAATTTCAAGGGCGCTTATTCAGCGTTCCAAAGCAAAGGCTCACAAAAAAGAAGGGTTAATAATCTTAGACTTATCCCGTTTAAACTTGGCCCATTCCGATGCGACAAGTTCAAAATGCTCACCATCTCGCAGGTGCGGACCTTACTTCCCCGTGGGGCCGTCACCACCTCTATCGATCTTACAGACGCATACTATCATATCCCTATTGCAAGACACTTTCGCCCTTATCTGGGCTTCAAGATAGGAGATCAAGCATTCTCCTTCAAGGTAGTTCCCTTTCGGTCTGACGTGGCACCCAGGGTGTTTCACGAAGTTGGCGGAAAGTAGTCGTCCAACAACTGAGGTCTCAGGGGATCATGGTAGTAGCGTATCTCGACGATTGGTTGATTTGGGCTCCAACAGTCGAGGAATGTCGCAAAGCCACACTGAAAGTAATCCAGTTCCTGGAGCTATCTAGGGCTTCAAGATAAACAGGACAAAATCAAGACTCACTCCGGAGTCCAACTTTCAGTGGCTGGGCATTCAATGGAATCTATCCTCCCATACTCTGTCGATTCCATCAGCCAAGAGAAAAGAAATAGCGAAGTCAGTAAAGCAATTTCTAGGACACAAACTTGCTTCAAGGAGAAGCCAGGAAAGAATCCTGGGTTCACTCCAATTTGCATCAGTGACAAACATCTTGATGAAAGCCAAACTGAAAGACCTAACCAGAATCTGGCGCTCACGAGCAAATGTCAGATCCAGGGACAAGTTGTCATCAGTCCCACAGATTCTACGGAATCGTCTACGCCCTTGGGCAAAAGTCAAGAACCTGTCAATATCAGTACCCCTTCAGTTTCCTCCTAAGGGGTATTTAACCATCAACCACCGGACGCCTTCATTAAGCGGCTGGGGAGGATATTCTCAGTTCAAGAAGGTTCAAGGAACCTGGTCACCCCAGTTCCGCCAGCTTCACATAAATGTACTAGAAGCGATGGCAGTGTTCTTGACTCTGAAAAGGTTACGTCCGCCAAAGAACTCCCACATAAAGCTAGTTTTGGACAGCGCAGTGGTAGTCCATTGTGTAAACAGGGGAGGCTCCAAGTCACGACATCTGAATCATGTCATGGTAGCCATCTTCTCCCTGGCGGACAAGTTCAGTTGGCACCTCTCCTCCACCCATATAGCTGGAGTGAGAAACGTCATAGCAGATGCCTCTCTATCCCGATCAGTTCCTCTGGAGTCGGAATGGTCACTGGACAACAGTTCGTTCCAATGGATTCTCCGGAGGGTTCCAGGTCTACAAGTGGATCTATTCGCATCTCAAGCGAACCACAAACTCCCATGTTATGTGGCCCCCAACCTGGACCCTCTGGCCTATGCCACGGACGCCCTGTCCATAGATTGGAACAACTGGGAGAAGATTTATGTCTTTCCTCCAGTGTATCTTCTCCTGAAGGTACTGAACAAACTCAGGACGTTCAAGGGTCAAGTAGCTCTAGTAGCCCCAGACTGGCCGAAGAGCAATTGGTACCCTCTGATTCTGGAACTGGGTCTTCGTCCTCTTCGAATTCCCAATCCCAGGCTCTCCCAGTCAGTACAAACGAAG
This sequence comes from Macrobrachium nipponense, assembly GCF_015104395.2. NCBI lineage: Eukaryota > Metazoa > Arthropoda > Malacostraca > Decapoda > Palaemonidae > Macrobrachium > Macrobrachium nipponense. The sequence goes on along the minus strand of NC_087205.1, from coordinate 105,646,571 downwards.
ACTGTGTTCGCTTCCTCAGGAATTCTCAAAACCCTAACTTTATGGACTTCATGAAGTTTGCGGCTAAAAGAGTTGCGAATATTGATCCTCGAAATATTCTTTTCTTGGAATCTGATAAAAGAGATTCAACTTTGAGACAGTATGATGCTGCAGTCAAAAAGTTGGCAACCTTCCTGAGAGAATCAGATATTAGAATCATGACAATCAATTCAGCTATATCCTTTTTCAGATCTTTATTTGAAAAAGGCTTAGCAGCTAGCACTATTACGACAAACAAGTCAGCCTTGAAAAAGATTTTTCAACTCGGGTTTAGCATAGACTTGACAGACTCTTACTTCTCGTCTATTCCCAAGGCTTGTGCTAGACTTAGACCTTCAGTGAGGCCTACGTCAGTATCGTGGTTCTTAAATGATGTTCTAAAGCTGGCTTTAGAAACAGGCAATACGACATGTTCATTTATAATGCTCTTAAGAAAAACTCTATTTTTATTAAGCTTGGCCTCGGGAGCTAGAATTTCAGAACTGTCGGCGTTATCCAGAGATCCGAATCATATAGAATTTCTTTCCACAGGGGAAGTTCTACTTTCTCCGGAACGTAGTTTTATAGCAAAGAATGAGGATCCTTTGATGAGGTGGCAACCGTGGAAGGTTGTACCCCTTCCACAAGATGTTTCTCTTTGTCCAGTATTGGCCTTACGAGCCTTTCTGTCCAGGACATCCTCATCCTCGTCGGGTCCTCTCTTTAAGGGAGGAAAAGGTGGTACTTTATCTATTAAAGGTATCAGGCAACAGATCCTGTACTTTATTAAGCAAGCCAACCCTGATTCCTTCCCTAAAGCACATGATGTCAGGGCAGTTGCCACCTCAATTAACTATTTCCAACACAATTCTTTTACTCTTATGGGAAAGACGCCTAAAGGTCAGATGAAGGTTTTTACGTGGAATATACTATTAACGTGTTGTGACGAAGGGAAGAGATGTTTCGCTGCATACTGTTGGTAGCATTATCGTTATTATATTACTGGATTGCACTGCAAAATCGTCGCCATCTTTTATCAACAAAGATTGTTGGTGAGTACCCATATGATTTACATAATTTTGATAGTTCTCTTACCACTCATCCTCTCTTTCCTTGTAAAAAAAGAGAGGCCCACCATGCATATGTAGGCTTCTAGCTGTAATCCCTAGGCTAGTAGGCTACATATGTACAGTAGTACATATATACTACATTTATTTTTTAAGGCTAATTTTGTACAATAACTTTAAAACTGTCTTGAATTTAGTTTTAGGTGATAGTTGAAAACATATTTGGTGTTTGAACTAAAGTAGGCAGTTATAAACATTGGAATAGTGGTCTTGGGTGGGTTAACTATTAAAGTAGGCAGTTTTAAGCAATTTTTGAGGGGGGTATCAGGATAACACGGGTATTTACTTATCACGGGGGGTTCTGGGCCCTATCTCCCGTGGATAACGAGGCCCCACTGTACAGCGTGTTTTTAGGTGGAAATATTTATTGAAATGTCTCGTTGTGAATGTGAACTACTATTTTTTTCGTTAGCAGATTACGTTGGCGGCATGTTTATTGCGTATAAAATTACGTGATTCCGTTCGCAATACGTAATCCTTTATATCATCGTAATATGAACTTTACGTTATTTATCTTATATCGGCGTGAAACCAACAGTAAAATGTGTTCTTTCAAGCACAGTAGTTTTGATTAAAATGATTTTATCCCAATTTTATCTACAGTTGTGTGTGATGGCAGACGTTTACTGGAGTTTTATCCTTGTTGCCGATGTACGATAATAGTCATTAGCAGCTTGAACAGTTTTCTCAGCTTCGGTTATAACTAGGTTTAAATTTAACGGTATATTTCCCGATTGATCTTTAATCTATATTGATCTCTGATCTATAGCGAATAAAGTTATTACATTAAGATATCTCAGTTCTATTCTATACATAACGCCATTTATAACAAATACGGTAATGTTGCACTGTATACGATGATCGAAATACAAGCCAAACAGATGTTATCCAGTTCGGTTGTACTTAGAAAAAAAAAAAAATAGTAGTTTCTCGTTCGGTTGATCATGGCTGTACACGTTCACGCAACGAGTATAACGTTAAAACCATACTTTCATCATTCTCTTTTGCTGTTATTGAACTTATGTAACTAGAAGATGGATAAAGTTAGGCCATTGTAATTTGATCTCTCATAAAATCGAACTATCGTAAGACTAATGATCGTAACCTGGACACTACAGCTACCTGTACACTGTATAAACTTTATTATATCTTTACATCCTATAGACACCCACATGTACTGTACAGTAAATTCTATAGTACTATACTGCATAAATATAATTTTACTTATTGCGCCGTTGTGGGATTACGGCGCCTTTGACTGGTATAGAGTTTCGAAAGAAGGTGTGCGGCGGCCGTAGGCTTTAAAATCGCTCAGCGTCGAAAATCGCTTGGCGTCGGTGGCCAGGAACGGAACCCCTGCCGCTAACCGAGGGCCGCCTGTACTTAAAAAATTACAATGCATCACTGGAAGGCATCAGTTTACAAAAAAATTGCGAAAAACATTAAAAGTGACATAGTTCAGTGCATTCCAAAATGATAGTGTACCAAAAATAATCTACAGGAAGTCACTGCTTATCGGCAAGGGTTCCGTTCTGATGGCTTGATTACGTATATGCGAAAATTGCCGATAAGTGAAAATCGCAGAAACTGAAAATCAGTGATTTTTGGCACTTATGGTGCCAATAACCAGTTAAGGGCGTCTCTGTTAGGAATGTATCAGTGCTATAACTCTATTATTGGCGCTGATAACCAGAAATTGGCACATTATGGCACAAAAAACTGAAGATTTTTGGAGCTAGACAGGCGCCAAAAAACCGGATTACTGAGAACCGGGGACTGCCTGTACAGGAAAAACTAGGCATAGTTACAAAACATAAACTGAGATTTTACTGAACTAACCTATTCCCTGACCATATTCATCTTGCAGACGAGCTACTTGCTGTGGTGACAGTGTCCACTGGTACAGTGGATCATGCCTCAGCACCTCCACAACAGTAACCAACACCTCTGCTGAGCTTCTAAGGACACGTAAGGTGGCTTCACAGCACTGCCGTAGAGGACCTTCAACTCCTAACACACCTAGCCCATCACGGACATCCTGAAATACATTAATAGCATAATCATGTGACACTGGACTCTACATTCCCCATCAAAAACTCAAACTGTCTTTATAATTGTTTATGTAATACTAATGCTAATTTTGTAGATATATTTTACTTAGATCAAATAAAATATTTTATTTTTCTCTCTTTTAGGAATGCAATAAAGATAAACCAGAAATTATAAAAATAATCAATACCATCAGCACAAAAGTTTTTCATGTTGCAAATACCATGAATTCTCTCCACTCTTTTTTGTCTTGTGCTGCCAGTGAAATCAGGTCTATATCTTTATTTACCCCATTTCTACATGATTTCTGAGGTATTCATTACCTTCAGGCCTCTTTGAACCACATTTCTTCACAAATTCCTCATTAGGAATAATCTTTCCACCACAGCCAATCACGAACATTAACATTTTAAAAATCTTCATCACATAGTACAGAACTCAGGTACCCACCAAAAGTCTTTGCTACAATAATTCAGAAGCAGAAATAGGAAATGTCTGATAAAGTAGACCAATAAATATAGAGATATGGAATGAAAGTATGTGTTTGGGAATTTAAACTCAGGCAAAAAATTTGAATGTAAGTATGTGTTTGGAAATTTAACCTCAGGCAAAACATTTCAATGCAAGTATGTGATTGGGAATTTAAACTCAAGCAAAACATTTGAACTTGAAGTTAAAAAAAAACTTTAATACTACGCATATTGAAGTACCTCATAGCAGTGGAATTCCTTGAGGATAATTTTGTGATGATCCAATCCTTTGCTGGTAAACCTTGTTAGCATCATGTAAATAATTTAGAATAAGGTACCATAGAATGTAACATGTTTTCAATGATATTACTGATTTGTTTTTTGGTTCAATAATGACTGAGGGACACTTTGCTCAAGTTATGGTCATTGTTCCTGATTTGGGTGGAGGCAGGCAGAGAATCTAGGTGTTTTGTAAGAGGATACCACATGAACAAAAGGACAGCTATGTTCTGGAGGAACTCTGGAATGTTATATACCAGAAGGGTAAAGTACTTTGTTACTGTCAGTTAAGGGATCTTTCAGGAGCCAATACCTGTTGTATAGTTTCTCTTTTAATAATACTTAATGGTCTTAGTCTCCACTACCTACTCCTAAGGCTGTCCAACATACATAATGATAGGTCTGCTACAAGTCAGTGTTTTTCAAGCCATGCAAATCTTGAATCATATCAGTATCTTACGAATGTCTGAGTAGCAACCCAGTTGTACGTGGTCAACTGGAGTTTCAACTTTACTGGTTTGTTCTTCTATCATTTCAATGTCTTTCACGGCCTTCCATAACTGAAATCACTGCATATACAGCATCTTCTACCTATTCTCTTCACTGTATAAATTACACCTCAGATGGATGAAGGTTGTAATTTTAAGAGGAACTCCCAGTAAAACACAGCAATCATCAGTCATCACATCACCAACATTTTGTATATCTAGTCAAGTAAAATGAACTCATGAAATCGTTCAAAGTCCACTACTGGTTCACTACCATCAGCCTTCACCGCAAACCAATGGCCACCGAGAAGGTAGGTGGGGAGGTAAATGAGGCAGGTAGTCTCTTAAGTCATACCCCTTCTTCTTCCTCTTCTTTCCGGGGCTTCTCTAAGTCCACCCCTGCTCAGGAAGGATCCCTTTCGGTCATTCCCAAGCTTAAATCGGTAGGACCGAAATCCCTTCCAAAGGGATCGAAACCGACTCTGTCAGCTGCGACTAAGTCGTTGTCGGCCCCGGAGCCGTCGACTTCTGCTGCCAAGGCTTCTCCCCCTCCTAAGGGGTCGAGAGCCAAACCCTCCAAATCCAAGGCGACGGAGTCCGGATTTGACCAGGAGGCCTTCGCTAACCTTCTAATGTCGAAGGTTAGGGAAGTGGTTGACAAGAGGCTTGAGTCGATACGACTCGCCTCAGGCTCAGATACCTCAGGCCAGGCAATAACGTCCCTGACGGAAAGGATCAGGCCCCTGGAGTAGATGATGACCGGATTCCTCCAATCCGGAGCCCCGGCTCTGTCCATGACAGTGCCGGATGCGTCAAAGCTGCTGGCCTTTGAGAATAACCCGTGGCGGTTGGCTTTACATGCTCCATTCTCAGATGGGAAGTTGACAATCGAAGGGTGCAGAACCCGCCCAGTGGAGGACTTAAGAGTTCTTCCCGCCGGGTCTCCAATTCCCATTCCCCGGATTTGTCAGACAAGCAGAACATGTGGTAGTCAGAGTAGACAAAGTCCCGAAGGAGACAGTGATCTTCCCTAGGGACCAAGCTCAAGCTGTTTGGGTTCGCACCCTCTCTGACTGGGGTTGTGTTAACACAAAACTGACGCCCCCATAAAGGTAGCTTTACAATGTTTGTGACCACAAACAGAGTTCCGTCGCCCTGTACATCCAAGGTGGCGGAACTAACTATGCAAGCAATGGCGGAGGATAAGCCCTTACCAGTGCTAAAAGAGACAGAGGCTACCTCTCTACTCTTCCCTGCAGATGTAGAGTTCTGGAATGACGCTCCAGCTACGTTTACGGTAAGTAAACTCGATCCGGATTGCGCTTCCACCCTATTTTACCAAGAAGCTACCTAGGATTCCGGACCACTTGGTCAAAGTGGAATTCGAGGCAAGGACCAGATTAGGAAGGTCTATCAACTCCGTCACTGCAGTGGAGTTGGTAGCATCAACCTACACTGAAGAACAGTTGTTCTGGGTCCTTACGAAAGCTCTGCTACATACTTTCCAAACGGACCTGTACGATTTCGTTATGGCGAGACAAGCATGCAAGAAGTACGTCCTGGCGAGTGCCTCTATAAGGCACGAGCCTAATACTCATAAAATCCTCAATATGGGGCAAAAATCTGTTCCCGAAAGACGAGGTCAACAACGTCTTTCATGAGGCAGCCAGAGCCAACCAGAGTATTCGGGTCTGTTGGGGACTTCCTTCCAAAAGGAAGTTTGATGGCCCCAGACACCAATCCAGACCCAACAAGAGGCCAAGGAGATTTCATCCTTACCAGGCCTCCCGTCCTCAGGCGGTTGTGCAAACGGTTCCGGTCTCTCAAGTCGGTAAGCCTTCGACATCTAAGGCTCAACCGCAACAACAGTTTGTTCTAGTACAAACTCCGCCGGCTCAGCAGCCTTCGACCTCGACAGCCATAGTGACCTCCCCAGCCTTCAACCCCTCCTACGAGTTGCAAGACGCATTTCGTGGCTACAATCGGCATGCCAGAAGTAGCAGGGCCAAAGGTGGCCCCCGGCTACGAGGCGGACCAAGAAGTAGAGGCTTCCGTGGAGGCAGAGGTAGCAGACCTGCAGCCAACTAATTAGAGCCTGCAGGTGGGAGGGAGATTATATTTCTTCCGGGACCATTGGACCTTCAGTCCATGGGCCCACAGTATAGTCTCAAAAGGTCTGGGGTGGAAATGGGAGAAAGGGCCCCCTCCACCAATCAGTTTTTACCAGATTCCAATGGCGGACCTTATAGACTATACCAAAGATCTCCTGCAGAAGAAGGCTATCAAGAAAGTAAAAGTAAAGAAAGAAGGACTCGGACAAAAGAAGTGTGATTCTGGACTTGTCCCATCTCAACTCATACACTCAATGCGACAGATTTCGCATGCTGACCGTCTCGCAGGTGCGGACCTTACTTCCCCGCGGGGCCGTCACCACCTCTATAGATCTTACAGACGCTTACTATCATGTTCCGATAGCAAGGAACTTCTCTCCTTACCTAGGCTTCAAGCTAGGAAAGCAGGCTTACTCATTCAGTCATGCCGTTCGGGCTCAACATTGCGCCCAGGGTATTCACCATATTAGGAGAGACAATAGTTCAAGAGCTAAGAACGCAAGGGGTAATGTTAGTAGCCTATCTAGACGACTGGCTCATTTGGGCAGCCAGCGTCGACGAGTGTCGCAAAGCAACAGCCAAGGTGATAAAATTCTTGGAATTTCTGGGTTTCCAGATAAACAAGGAAAAATCTCGGCTTGTTCCGGCTTCCCGCTTCCAATGGGACCTAAACAAGCACAAACTATTTCTCCCACCCAAGAAGGGGTCAAAGAGATAGCGACGGGTACGAAACAAAAAGGCTTCTAGGCGTACCCAAGAGAGAATCCTAAGTTCGCTACAGTTTGTGTCGGTGACGGACGTCCTATTGAAAGCCAGATTGAAGGATATCAATAGAGTCTGGAGGAAGAGAGCCAACATCAATCTCAGGGACAAGATCTCTGTAATTCCACCCATTTTAACAAAAAAGCTCCGTCCATGGACGGAATGCCGGAACCTGGCCAAGTCAGTAACACTGATGCATCTCTGAGCAGCTGGGGAGGCTACTCGCAACACAAGAAAGTCCAGGGAATGTGGTCGGATATGTTCCGCCAGTTCCACATCAATATTCTAGAAGCGATGGCAGTTTTCCTGACCCTAAAGCGACTGACTCCAGCCAGAAACAGTCATATAAGATTAGTCTCGGACAGTTCAGTAGTATAGTCCACTGCATAAACAGAGGAGGCTCCAGGTCAAGCAAACTAAATCACATATTGATTGCGATATTTTCGCTGGCGGCGAAAAATCAGTGGCACCTGTCAGCAACTCATCTGGCAGGAGTAAAGAATGTTATCACAGACGCACTTTCCAGGACAACTCTGCTGGAGTCGGAGTGGTCCCTGGACAGAAAGTCGTTCCGGTGGATTTGCAATCAAATCCCAGACCTTCAAGTAGACCTATTCGCCACGGAATCCAATCACAAACTACCATGTTACGTGGCACCCAACTTGGACCCTCTAGCTTACGCCACAGATGCGATGTCCATAGATTGGAACAGTTGGCAGATTTACCTATTTCCACCGGTGAATATTCTGATGAAGGTCCTGCACAAGCTAAGATCTTTCACAGGACAGGTAGCATTAGTGGCACCCAACTGGCCAAAGAGCAACTGGTTCCCGCTTCTTCTAGAATTGAATCACCGGCCCAAAACGGATCCCCCGTCCAGAACTGACACAGGTAGTATAAACTCAAACTGTGTCAGCTTCCTCAAGAATTCTGAGTGCCCTAATTTTATGGACTTCATGAAGTTTGCGGCCCAAAAGGATGCTAGTATTGATCCACTAAACATCTTATTCATAGAATCAGATAAAAGAGAATCAACGGTCAGGCAGTATGATTCAGCAGTGAAGAAATTGGCCATTTTTCTAAAAAATTCAGATGCTCAAAACATGACTACAAATATGGCAATTTCGTTCTTTAGAACTCTATTTGAGAAAGGCCTAGCCGCTAGTACCATTACTACGATCAAATCGGCCTTAAGGAAGATTTTTCAGCTTGGCTTTAATATTAACTTGTCAGATTCATACTTCTCTTCGATTCCAAGAGCATGTGCCCATCTGAGACCAATAGACCGCCCTCATACGGTCTCTTGGTTTTTGAATGACGTACTCAAATTAGCCTCAGACACTGATAATGAGTCATGCTCATATATAACCCTTCTCAGAAAGACCTTATTCTTAATGGCCCTGGCTTCAGTTGCCAGAATATCTGAACTCTCGGCTCTCTCTAGAAATCCAGATCATGTTGAATTCCTCCCGTCAGGTGAAGTATTACTATCCCCAGATCGGAAGTTCTTGGCTAAGAATGAGGACCCACAAAACAGATGGGCTCCATGGAAAATTATTCCTCTGACACAGGACGCATCATTGTGTCCTGTCGTTACCCCTTAAATCCTATCTGGCCAGGACTTCCGAAAAATCTTCAGGCCCCCTTTTTATTAGAGAGAAAGGTGGTACGATTTCTCTTAAAGGTATTAGACACCAAATACTCTACTTTATTAAACAGGCCAACCCGGATTCAGTCCGACACGTCCATGACATCCGAGCAGTGGCTAACTCCATTAACTATTTTCACAATATGAATTTCGAAGACCTGAAGAAATATACGGGTTGGAAATCTCCAGCAGTATTTAAACGCCACTATCTCGAGAACTTAGAGGCCCTTAAATTCTCAACAGTGGCTGCAGGGAGCATAGTCTCCCCTGAATGACCGAGTCTTATCAACTCCTTCCCTTAGCCCCTTATTTGTCAGTCCTTTTTCCCTTTAATACTCTCTCCTTCCCACCTGCCTTGCTCGTATTCCCTGCCAACCCTCTCTCTTCCAGGCTGGGCTGGTTGGTTTGCCATCCCGTCACTGGAACATGTACATAGTGTTGAGACCATATTGGTATCACTGATCTGTCTGTACATACCTTTTGTATATTGCTTCAGATACCATTCTATTATATTGTTTTATTATTACTAGTTTTAAGCCATAGTTTAAGTTCTAGTGTAATTAGTAATTAAGTAAGTTTTCCGCCTTATTGCAGCGCATTAAATTTATTCTTTATGTGAACCTTAGGTTTCATTATCCCTTTTACATACTTGTTTGGTATCTGTTATGCTTGGATGGATATTCTCTGATACTTTTTCACTGGCAGACACAAATCGAACCCAGAAAAGGGATTTTGACAAAGGAAAAATCTATTTCTGGGGGAAGACCTGTGTCGCCAAGTGAACCCATCCCTTCTTCTTTCCCCACCCTTAACCAGTCCAAGCTTGGGTGTCTATTCCAGGAATGAAGATGGCGGGTGGGTAGTAGTAGTAGTAGCGAGAGCGAGCGGAAGGTATGGGGAGTAGCCTTTGTAACGGCTCTTGCCGTGGGAAGGACTTTGAAGAGGAATCCTCTAATTGGCAGAAGACCTGTGAGCAGTGGCTTCCACTCGCCCTAGTGCTTATACCGATGCCCTTGGGGTGTTCGAGCTGAGGGCAGTAACTTCAGCATACCATGCTAGCTTTTTCTCTTGTATATTTAGGATCTATTTATACTTAGAAAAGTGAGCTACAGGAACTTTTCACCGGGCAAAACAGGTCTTCCCCCAGAAATAGATTTTTCCTTTATCAAAATCCCTTTTAAAGGACATCACAAGAAATTCTCTTTACACTTAAGATATGCATATCTTCTGAAGGAATTTCCCTAAATGAAGTTTCAGATGAAAGGGAATACTACTTAAGTGGATTTGGAGATACCGACAACTCCCAGAGATCTAAACAAGTTGTGTCCACTTTAATCATGATCTAAACTATGACTGCCTTGTTATGCAGTTGCTAACTAATATGAAAGGTTCGGCTAGTTATCAAACCTACATAAACAAATGACAACCAATCATTTTCAATCAAGTACTAATAACATGAACATTTACCATCAAATACTACATCAAACAACCAAACACAATGCTTTTCATAATGCTCAGTCAACTCAGGCTGAGAATAACAAATCCACCATTTGAATTCCCAGTAAGTTTTTATCATTTACTATATATTAATTAATATGTATACACAATGAAATGAAATGTTTTAAGTGTTTAGAATATAAGTAAAGTAACATGGGTGTTATAGTATAAAGCTTAGGCTACAATTAGGTCAGTACATTTCAGTTCGTTTAGGCTATACGATCTCTTATGATTTAAAATGCTCTACTTATTCTGAATGAGTCGAAATAATTTCTTACGAGCAAGAGATCTTTCTCGCAGAGCAATCACTCAGATGTCGGGCTACCTCAGGAAATCTTCTTAGTCGTGTAATGGCAAATGAGCCATGTACTATGATTCGTGTTGTCCATGGGGTTTCTCTCCACTCAGAACTTCTGTTCATCACACAACAAAACATAATATATCTTTCTTCCACACAATATGCATTTCCACTTTATGTAAATAAGGAAAACACGGCATACACCACAACTTGCAGTAAAGTATAATCTCTCTTGTTGAAGTTTTGACAGAGGTACTAGACATTCGCCATACATGAAGAGTTAGAGACCCTACCAATTGGTGGTACCTCTCCACATGAGGTTGGCAGAGAAGGCTGTGCCAAGGAACTGCTAAGAGAAGATAGAAGATACAGGAACCTCAGCTTGGGGCCACAAAGGAGCTACTAGGGTCATCCTGAGATTCTTGGAACCCATCACTCTGTTCAGGACAAGATGGGTCAGGCAGAATGGAGGAAAGGCATCAACTTCCAGGTTGTTCCAAGCAGTACATGTGCTGAAGGCCATTCTCTGCCCTAGTAAACAGATTTAGGACCACCAAACAGTAGACCTCCAGCTTTCTGTTGAACCTAGTGGCGAAGCGGTCTAACATGGGTCTTCCCCAGGTAGACAGGAGATGATAGGATAACTTCAGGGATGTCCTCTGATAAGATGCTCTATGCAGATACATGCTAAGTACTCTACTGTCAACTTGTGCACTGTCAAAGGAATTCACACCTTAGACAGAGGAGATGTCCTCATACTGCCAATAGAATGTGCATCGTTCTTGAGCAACATTACATAAAGCTATATAGGACTACGTTAAGTTAGCAATTGTACCAAACCTAACCTAAGCCAACTCCAAACTCTTCAAGAATGGGAAAACCTCCTACGAAGAACATGCTCTGGGATATTGAAGAGCAGGTTTGATAACAACTGGATTGCAACAGATAAGCTAAGCTAAGAACTCAACTACTTAGGCTAGGCTAATAAGTCACCAAACCTAATCTCACTAAGTTTCTAAAAAAAGAAAATAAACACACCTTGAAGAAGGTGTTTGATAAATAACAATAATGATGTAAAGAGAAAAACTCCACACCTTAGCTTACTATGCAGCATGAGTAAGTAAATATATTACTTTAGACAGAAATAAAACATTTTGAAATGTCTCAATATGTCGAAATACACAAATGTTTCAATATATTCCAATGAATATTTCAGATTACAAACTTGCTAACAAAGAACAAGATGGTGCTGCCTCCTCTCTTCATGAAGGGGCAATATCCCCCCTCCCCAAGAGATGGTGCACCATTTTATACATAAAATCAAGGGATGACAAAGCAGGAAAAGGCCTGGAAGTAATGGAAGCAGAAATGCCTATTTGGGGAGGGGAATCCTTTCCAAGATGGAAGCCCTGACTTCCTTGATGTCCCTTCTTCTTGTAGAAGTTCTTCCACTGCTCAACAGGCCAGAAATGACATCTACTGTAAGTTGTAAGGGGGTTTGTCCTAGAGAAAACCAGTTAGCATGAATACGGGACATATACGTGGACGCTCATGGAACTTTTTAGGCTGGTTAGAGGAATCCATGATAAACCCACAACACACACAGGCACCCAAAAGCACAGTAGAAGCAGAGAAAGGAATCTTGAGCTTAGGACAAAAACTGGCTTGGGAGAAGGCGAGCAAAAGCAAACATCTGCTCTCCAGGGTGGTTGAAGAAAGACTAAATATGCCACAAGGTTCAAGTGTGGTCTCTGACTCACTTCAATATCAGCTACATATCAGATGCCAGATGCCACAGATCTCTTGCATAAACAAATTTTTATATTTTTAACCGGTTTCCCGATGGCACCGGAAGATTGATCCTAATGTAAAGACTGAAGGTTTTTTCAGTTGTATGAACAATTAAATGTTACAAAATTATTAACTAGCTAAGCTTGTAATGGACATGAATTAATTTATTGACACCAATGAGCCACATTTTCCTCGACATTGTCCACATTCTGATGAGATTACTATATTATTATACTTGCACAGTTCATCTAGAGAGGGCCCAACTGAATAAGTTTAATACAGATTTAGGGGACACTGGCAGACTCCCTAATTAGCCAAATTCAACATTCTTAAGACTCATTATTAATCTTTTTTAAATAATTATCATTACACATCTGTTACTTTTCATCTTACCTGTGTCAGTCTGAAGGGAACTGTTTCAGGAGTTGGGAGAATCTTTCCAAAGTCAAAAGCTATTCCTAAATCAATGTGGATAAGTTCAGCACTGGATTTATCAAGTAAGATATTTTCAACATGTCGATCACCAAGACCTAAAATGTATCCGACCATTGAATTTGTTGCAACTGAGCGAGTATATGCTAGACGGCGCTTATACCATTCATGAGGTGAAGGGTAGTTCTCAAAGAAAAAGTTTCTGAAGACTGCATGGAAATTATTCAAAATATCCTGAAAAGAAAACATACAAAAGTTAATCAAACACAGAACAATAATGTTAAGAGTGCATAGAAATTTATTGGTACAGTAGACCCCGGACCTCGATATTAATTCATTCCAGAAGAAGCGACGAGGTGCGATTTTGTCGAGATCTGAATTCATTTTTCCCATAAGAAATAACTGAAAATGGATTAATCCGTTCTTGACCACCAGTTATTACCCTAACATGACACATTTTTAATAAATTTGTATTTTTCATAACTTACAAACCTGAGGTCTTAACATTAGGATAGATACTCAGCACCAGCTGGAAACCGGTAGTTTAAAATAATTGTGTGCGCAAGGGACTAATGGCATCTGTGCTTGGTCACGAGACATGTGGAGCCACCCACATACCCCTCTTTAACTTGTGACCCCGTTAGTTATTCTTCCAACCCAGGTTAGTTCATAGGGGGGTGGTTAGAGGTGGGCCTTTGTATGTTAAGACCTCAGGTTTGTAAGTTATGAAAAATAAAAATTTGTTAAAAATATGTCATTTGTTCATATACGAAACAAACCTTCGGTCTTAACATTAATATACACTTACTTTTGGTGGGAGGTAAGTACTATTAACCAACTGGGAGTTTGACAGAATCTAAGACATATATGAATATCATAGAGTCAGACTTCTGGGTTCTACACAATGTCATAGTTCATTGCGTCCGAGGAAGATAAGAAGATCTGTTCTTCTAACAAACCAATTCATCCACTCATGTAGGTTTGTTATCATTCCTCTCCCCCTTGCCAAAGAGAGGAATGTCCTGCTACTGATAGGTATCTTACTGATACTAACCCTAACAGTATGGCTACTTCATTCATCTGTATCTTGTCCTTTCCAGCTTATGATGATACTCTCTTCTTACTGCCCAAAGTAAAGGAGGCAGAAATTTGAACAGGAAAGAGGCCAGTTATCTCCTCCATTTCACATTCATACCATCATCTTAGACAAGATACCAACTGACCCCCAGGGGTACTGGATGATTTACACAATTTGTTGAGCAGCCACCAAAGGACACAAGGAAATTGTGTCCAAGGACCTCTGGGCAACCTTATTTATATACAGGAAATTGAGAGTGGTTTTTCATAACAATGAACCAAATCTCAAATTTTAATGAACAGACAGACACCTTAACATTGCTCAATTTGAGCTTCGATACAGTCACAGACCAACCGTCATGATCATTTTAACAGATATGTTCTTACAGTAATCCCTCGTTACTTCGCACCTCAAGTTTCGCACCCTCAGTGCATCAAGGATTTTTCAAAAATATTCATAAAAAATTCAAAGTTGAGAAAAAATGGTGCGGGTGCTAGCAGAAGGCAGAGAGAGTACATTAGAACATTACATTAGAACATCAGGTATCAACATGGAGATGGCGCGTAACTCAAAATCCACCTCTCTGATTCGCTGGCCATCTCAGCTCCTGAATCTCGCAAGCTGATTGGCTTAGCCGCCGAGACGTGTTACCCAGCATCCAGCATCCCACCCTGCCGAGCGCTCAGCGAAGGAAGACCGCATTCTTTGTTCTCTCGCGCTCGTGTCGCTATTCTTGCAGCGTGAAAGTTTTAGCTGTTTTTTGCGCTTTTTTTGTGCAAAATAGTGCTTGTGACGCCCTTGAAAATGGCTCCTAAACGTCCTACACCCTCTACATCCTCTGGTGAACCCAAGAAGAGAAAAATGATGACGGTGAACGAGAAAGTGAAATTATTGGACATGCTTAAGGCAGGCAGTAGCTATGCGTCTGTTGCCCGCACGTACGGACTGAATGAATCAATGGTTCGCTACATCAAAAAAGACGAATTAAACATCCGTAAAACTGCCTCAATGACGTTCTCCAAGGACACTAAGCGCGTTGTGACTCCTAGTAATAAGATTGTGCAAATGGAGAATGCATTATCAGTGTGGATAACGGACTGTCGGGAAAAGAAGGTTAGTCTCGAAACCAACATGATTCACACTAAAGCCAAAACCCTTTATGATAGCCTCGTTCCTGAAGGGGGATCGAAAGATGATGATGATGGTGATGACAACGATGAAGATGATCCTGCCCCATGAGAAAAACGTGGTTTTGTTGCCAGCAAGGACTGGTTCGAGAAATTCAAGAGGAGGTTTGGCCTTCGCAGTGTTCCGTTGTATGGGGAGGCCGCCTCGGCAGACCAAGAGGCAGCTCTTCGTTACGTCGAGGACGAGCTCCCGAAATTAATTAAAGAGGGCGGCTATATCCCGGAGCAGGTGTTCAATATGGATGAACCTGGCCTCTTTTGGAAGAGAATACCATCCAGGACGTTCCTTTACAAGGATGAAGTGAAGAAGCCAGGGTTCAAGGCCCACAAAGATAGAGTCACTCTGCTCATGTGCGGGAATGCTGTGGGCTTCATGCTCAAGCCCAGCTTAATTTACAAGTCACTGAATCCTTGTGCTTTGAAAAACAAAAACAAAGCCTTGCTGCCTGTCTACTGGATGAGTAATAAGAAGGCATGGATAACTAAAGCCCTCACACTCGACTGGTTCGTGAACTGCTTTATCCCACAGGTGAAGTTGTACCTCGCAGAAAATGGGCTGCCCTTTAAGGTCCTCCTCTTGATGGACTGTGCAGGAGGACATGCAACGGACCTGCATTACGACAGGGTCCAAGTGGAGTTCCTGCCCCCCAACACCACTTCCCTCATACAACCAATGGATCGGGGGTCATTCGGGCCTTCAAGGCCCTCTACACGAGGTCCACGATGGAGGGCCTCATCTCCTCCATCGACGAAGGCGACGATGACTTCAGCCTCAAGAAATATTGGCGAGAGTACAACATTGCGAAGTGCCTGGTCAACATTCAGAACGCTCTTAAGGAGATGCAACAGCAAACACTGAATGCAAGTTGGAGAAAATTGTGGCCAGACGTCGTTCATGACTGAGGGATTTACGCCAGACGAAGTTCATCACTCCGCCGTAGATAAGGCTGTGAGGCTGGCACGGTTGGTAGTAAACGAAGGTTTCTCCGACATGACAGCGGAAGACGTCAACTCACTGATCGAGTGCCACTCGGAGCCCCTAACCGACGAGGACCTCGTTGAATGACAAGATTGGCGAGTGAGGAAGAAGAAGAGGCAGCCGACGACGGCGACGACGACGAACCTGAGCAACGTGGCCTTACATTGGAAAATCTGCAAGAGCTCTACAACATGGCACGGGCTATGCAACAAAGGGTGCAAGAAATCGATGACAACATGGTCATAGCCATGGAATTCAGTAACCATATTGACGGTGTTATGGCGTTGTACAAGGGCATCTTTGCTCAGATGAAAAAACTTCAACAACTTCCCATCACGATGTTCCTGGTGCGCCAAAAACCTCCTGCAGAAGTGTCGGATACTAATCCTCCTGCTGCCTCTTCGGCTTCCTACTGAGACACTAAGTTGCCTCCTGCTGTTTCTCCAGCTCTATCGGAAGCTGCCGTCGGTGATCCCCCGCCTCTAACAACTGACGATGAGGCGTTACCTGAGGAGCAGTAAAGCTCTCATTAACCTGTGCAGCATAAATCATCTTCATCTTCACCTCCATCATACTGCACAGGTGTTTCATCGTCATTTATCAAGATCATCGTCATTGATAGAAGTGAGTTATGTATCTTGTTATAAGAATATACAGTTATTATTTACATATACATGTATACATGTACAAAAAAAATTTACATATACGTACTACCCATTTAAAAAATAGGGGAGACCCTACTTCGTAGTTTTTCACTTATTGCGGTCGGTTCTGGTCCTCATTAATAGCGATAGGTGAGAGATTACTGTAATTGCAAGAAGGCACGTATTCCTCTGATGACCTTCTCTTCTGTATAACCTCATTGGTACAACTTGACAACAAAGAGTAGGCTTGACCAATCGCCTCTGTTTGGCCTGCTCCTTTACGTCTACCACCTATATGTTCTAGTTCTTTCTATAACCACAGGGTACTTTGACAAGTCAAAGCCAGCCCTCCTGAAGGTCTCTTACACATACTCACACCGTACTGAGCACAACTAAGAAAAGTATCTGTCATCATGACCTGTGCTGCATTGACTCATATCCTGGATTCTGGGGCAAATTGGAACTGATGCTCCTATCTACTTTTGAGTCTACATAAAAAATCTGGTTATTGAGTACTCCCACTCTACCAAGGTTAGAGGAAGAACCCATCCACGGTCAGTTTCCTGTAACGTGACTGATGTATGTGCCTGGTGGTAATCCATAGTCTACTTGGATACAGAGTATGTTTTCACTTATCAGATAGGAGTTCTTATGTGCCCCATCCAGTTCACTGCTCCTGATTCATCTGAAGATTACTCAGTGTGAAGTGATATTCACATGCCCAATCACCAGTCCAATGTGTATCATCATACATGTAATTACAGAGAGACTTCCCTCTCTTCTGATAACTTCTTCACCAGATCATTGTCTACTGACCGAATGCTTTTAAGGGGGCCGGCCGGAATCCTTATATATGGTGGTATAGGGCAAAAAATGCAGTCATGAAAAAATTCACGGAGCTTCATATGGCAATTGATAATATGTATACGAAATATTTCGTCAAAATTCCTCTTATTTTCGTAGTTACAGGGTAATTAGTTAACGTAACTCAATAAGCCTAAAACATTGATCCGTACAAGAAGATGCAATATTTCTTCTATTATTGTAAATTTTGATAATTATTGTCAATGAAATTGGGAGAAACGGCATCTGTAGACATTCCCCGAGTCAAGAAGAGAGACTTCAGTCAGCTACCAACCAAGTCCAACCATCAGTGCGAGCACAAACTTCAAGTAGTCTACACGTTCGATTTCACCTCTGACATTCGCTTGCTTTTACGTATGTTTATGCATGTTTCGGCAAGAATTTCATCATGCCAATGAGGAAAAGACAAGAAAAACATCTCGCTAACATACAGACGAAGAAAAATCGCTCAAATATTATTACAGAATATCATAATATACGCGTAGTTAGTGAAGAGAGAGGGGAGGTTGCCTAGTAACGCCCTTGTCTTGCCTGACAGCACACGTCACACAGTGCCCAAGGCTACGATCTTTGAGCAAAGAGATCTTCATTTATGATAAATAACATAGTTTTGGTTTTTTAATACCCAAAATGGAATATGAAATTCATAATAATCATGATTTATTAAATTGTCTTTGTAAAAAGAGAGTACACCTTCGAGTTTCACCTCTGACATTCTCTTGCATTTACGTTTGTTTATCTTTGTTTCGGCAAGAATTTCATCATGCCAAAGAGGAAAATACAAGGAAAACATCTCGCTAACATCCAAAAGAAGAAAATTCGCTGTAATAAGCCGAGTTAGTGAAGGGGAGAGAGAGAGTTGCGTAGGAGGGAGTGCCCCATCTTGCCTCAAGCAGTGCCCCAGGCTACAATATATGAGCAAAGGGATCATCATTTATGATTAAATTATGATAAATAAAATAGTTTCTCGAAGGATGAAACCCCTGAGACAGCTATTAAATGGTTTTTTCCCTTATACAAGTTCCTCTCTGGACGAGTGGTTTGTGCACTCATCTGCCAAACCGGTGGTCCGAGGTCTGACTCCCGGCTCGACCAATGCGGAATCAGAGAAACTTATTTCTGGTGATAGAAATTAATTTATCGATATGGTACGGTTTGGATCCCACAATAAGGTGCAGGTCCCATTGCTAGGTGACCAATTGGTTCCTAGCCACGTAAAAAATATCCAATCCTTCAGGCCAGCCCTAAGAGAGCTATTAATCAGCTCAGTGTTCCTGTAAAAACTAAGATACACTTAACTTTTCCAATTATACGGACAATATCATAGGAAAACCCCAGCGGAATGTCCTATGATGATATATTCTATTCAGACACGTCCTAATTTTCCAAAGTAATGTTACTTTCCAACCACGAAACACCTTATGTGGTGATCTGTTACAATATACGGGCATATGTTCAATATGCTACCTTCCAAAGGGAAATCCTATATTGCCAGAAACCACCATGGTGCTATTCTTGAGTAACCTAGCCCAGAATTGTACTCAACGTCACTTCACTCCACCTCATTCTTGAAGAATGGGGAACTCTCCCCACCTTCCCCTTCCTGATATGAAGAGGTTCTAATGCCTTGCTTCAGCCAACTGAAGCTCGAACCCTCTATGTTAGGTTCATGACTTCAATATAGAAACTAGACCAGGATGGAAGAGACCAATTTACAGATGCTAGGTTAATCTAGCCAACAACCACTTGGACTTGGCTAAGTAGGTATAGTCAATTAAGAATTGACTAACTTATTTTAAGTTGGCAAGACCAGGTTGACCCTGGCTTGGTTAGGTTAGGCTAGGTTAACTCTTCCACCAATTAGGCTAGGCTAACTCCCCCATCACTTAGGGTAGGTTAAGTCCATCAAAGATGTACTCTTAACTAGTCTAGGCTAGTATATGGTGGTATAGGGCAAAAAATGCAAAGTCATGAAAAAATTCATGGAGCTTCATATGGCAATTGAGAATACGTATACAAAATATTTAGTCAAAATTCCTCTTACTTTTGTAGTTATAGGGTAATTAGTTAACGTAACTCAATAAGCCTAAAACATTGATCCGTACAAGAAAATGCAATATTTCTTCTATTATCGTAAATTTTGATAATTATTGTCAAAGAAATTGGGAGAAATGGCATCTGTAGACATTCCCCGAGTCGAGAAGGGAGACTTCAGCTCAGCTACCAAGTCCAGTCATGATTCAGTGCTATCACAAACTTCAAGTAGTCTACACATTCGACTTCACCTCTGACATTCGCTTGCTTTTACGTATGTTTATGTATGTTTCGGCAAGAATTTCATCATGCCAATGAGGAAAAGACAAGGAAAACATCTCACTAACATACAGACGAAGAAAAATTGCTCAAGTATTATTACAGAATATCATAATATACACGTAGTTAGTGAAGAGAGAGGGGAGGGTTGCCTAGTAACGCCCCCCTCTTGCCTGACAGCACACGTCACACTGTGCCCAAGGCTACGATCTTTGAGCAAAGAGATCTTCATTTATGATAACAAATTTTTGGTTTTTTAATACCCAAAATGGAATATGAAATTCATAATAATCATGATTTTATTAAATTGTCTTTGTAAAAAGAGAGTAACACCTTTGAGTTTCACCTCTAACATTCTCTTGCATTTGCGTTTGTTTATCTTTGTTTTGGCAAGAATTTCATCATGCCAAAGAGGAAAATACAAGGAAAACATCTCACTAACATACAGAAGAACAAAATTCGCTGTAATAAGCCGAGTTAGTGAAGGGAAGAGAGAGAATTGCGTAGGAAGGAGTGCCCCATCTTGCCTCAAGCAGTGCCCCAGGCTACAATATATGAGCAAAGGGATCATCATTAATGATTAAATTATAAATAAAATAGTTTTGGTTTATTAATACACATTTATTAATATACATTCATAATAATCATTATTTATCAACACTGCCTTTATAGAAATACGAAGGAAAACTTTGAACGCCCGTATCTCAAAACTATACTTATTGACCTTCAAAATCTATCTCCTCACTTAGTTTTAAAGCTATAACATTGGAATTTGGTATATAACTCAGAAAGACATTATAGAACAATCAAATAGAGCCCTTTTTTCCAATTTTTGTTTCGTCTTTTTTTTTATAAATTTTTTTCTCCTGATTTATAGGATTTATTTTTTTACCATATTGAAAAATTCATATCTAGCAAAAAATTGACTTTTAGAAATAAAACTCCCCATTCGATTGGAGTAATCCTAGGTCTTAATATTAAATATCAAGGGAGGAGATAGAATTTGAAAAATGGTTATTTTCGGGATAAATCGCCCTAGCGTCACAAAACCGAAGGTCAGAGGCAAAAATCATATGCGGTTTGGAGATGTCCCAAGTCACCTTATTAAGTGGTATGAATATCAAAGTCCTGTCCTTAAAAAATGGCATTAGCCGGCCGGCCCCCTTAACCCTTAAACGCCGAAGCGGTAAAAATAAAAAACTCCCCCGAATTCCGGAGCCGGATTTGAGTGAGCGAGGAAGCGGAAAAAATAATTTTTTCAAAAAATCACAGCGCGCTTAGTTTTGAAGATTAAGAGTTCATTTTTGGCTCCTTTTTTTGTCATTGCCTGAAGTTTAGTATGCAATCATCAGAAATGAAAAATAATATCATTATCATATGTAAATAATTCGATATATGGTAGCGAAAAAAAAAAAATTCATACATAATTGTATTAAAATCACGCTGTGCAAAAAACGGTAAAAGCTAACGAGTTTTTTTCCATTGTATTGTACACTAAATTGCAATCATTTTGATATATAATACATTGTAAAACAATAAAAGCAACACTGGAAAAATATTATCACAAAATGATGTACGAATTCGTAACACGCGGACGTAAATTTTTTTTTTTTTTTAAATTCACCGTAACTCTAAATATTGTTCTAGAGACTTCCAATTTGTTTCAAAATGAATACAAATGATTGAATATTATGATACTGTAAGAGTTTTAGCTTACAATTGCGTTTTTCGACCATTTCTGTAGAGTCAAAGTTGACCGAACGTGTTTTTTTTCTATTTATTGTGATTTATATGCAAATTTCGAAAATGAGAAAAGCTACAACCTTCAAATATTTTTCCTTTTATTTTACATGAAATTGCGCACATTTTCATATATAAAACTCTATGAAATGCCTAATATGAAACGGAGCAAATTTTCCGAGAATTCGATGTACGCAATTCGGAGATTTATGGCGGAGAATCCGCGCGCGGAGGGAAGGAAAGTTTTTTTCATAAATTCACCATAAATCGAAATATTGTGCTAGAGACTTCCAATTTGTTGCAAAATGAAGGTAAATGATTGAATATTACTAAAATATAAGAGTTTTAGCTTACAATTGCGTTTTTCGACCATTTCGGTAGAGTCAAAGTTGACCGAACGTGGTTTTTTTTCTATTTATCGTGATTTATATTTATATGCAAATATTTCGAAAATGAGAAAAGCTACAACCTTCAATTATTTTTCGTTGTATTCTACATAAAATTGCGCACATTTTCATATATAAAACTTTATGTAACGGCTAGTTTAAAATGGTGCAAACATTACCACAATCGCACGTATGATTTTTTCGGAAGAGTTACCGCGCGGACGTAAGGAAAATGTTATTTTTTTCATAAATTCACCATAAATCGAAATATTGTGCTAGAGACTTCAAATTTGTTACAAAATGAAGGTAAATGATTGAATATTACTAAAATATAAGAGGTTTAGCTTACAATTGCGTTTTTCGACCATTTCGGTAGAGTCAAAATTAACTGAAGGTTGAAAATTTGTCACTTATCATTTTTTATATGAAAATATTTCAAAACTGATGAAAGCTACAACCATGGGTTGTTTTTAGTTGTATTGTGCATGAAATTGCGCACATTTCCATATATAAAACTTTATGTAACGGCTAATTTTAAAATGGTCCAAACATTACCACAATCGCATGTATGATTTTTTTCGGAAGAGTTACCGCACGGACGTAAGGAAAAAGTTTTTTCATAAATTCACCATAAATCGAAATATTGTGCTAGAGACTTCCAATTTGTTGCAAAATTAAGGTAAATAGTTGAATATTACTACAATATAAGCATTTTAGCTTACAATTGCGTTTTTTTACCATTTCGGTAGAGTCAAAGTTGACCGAAGGTTGAAATTTTGGCACATCGTTATTTATATGGGAATATTTCAAAACTGATAAAAAGTTACAATCATGAGTATTTTTTTGTTGTATTCTAAATGAAATTGCGCACATTTTCATATATAATACTTAGTGTAACGGATAATCTAAAACGGTGCAAAAATTATGTCAAAGTGACGAAATAATTTTTGAGATGTGTCACTGATACTTTTTAGTACGATAAGAAAGAAATTCGCGCTTGCACGCCTGCGTAACGATTGTAAACAAAAAAACGCCTTGATCCGTGAACTCCCAGCATCCCCCAAGGCGCGTGATTCAAAAGTTTTCGGCTGGTAGGCCTATAAGTATTTTTCCGCGAATTTTTAAAAAAACTTTTTTGAGCCGACGTATGGTACGTCCATTCGGAAATCGGGGGAGATTTTGACTAGACGTTTAATACGTCCATTCGGCGTTTAAGGGTTAATCTAAAAACTAATTGACTTAGGTTAGGGTAAAGTCGTTCAGGAATGTTTGGGCTATACATGCTAGGCTACAACCACAACCTTCTAGGCTGACGTGGTACAAGTGTTTCCAATGGGTAGCTTAGGCACTAGTCTATGCTTGGCTATACTTATAACTTAACTAATTCCCCCAATCTAAAATAGTAAAGGCATGTTCAAATAGCCAGGCTATGCTACGTCATTAACCCACTGTTAGGCTAGGTTGACATGTATGACATGTATGTCAGAACCATCTAACCTATGAGTTAGGATAATTTAACTAAGAACTGTACCGCTCAAACCAGTTAGTTTGGACAGTCTAAGCTAAGAACTACTATCCAGATTAACTGAGATAGTAGCAGTAGACTCGGACTGGCTGGAATATGCTACGAATTCAACCACTTGTTAGGCTAAAAGGTATGACTCAATTAGCTTGGCTATAGCATCTTAGGTTACAAGTGCCCTACTTAGGCTTGGCTACCTTAAATGGCGAAAGAAAGAAGTTCACCTCCTCCTTTCGACTTAAGTTTCCATGCGGTTTTATTAAGAGGAATGGTTCTACAGTACTTTACTTCTAAGGAACCAAGCTTTCGATTAACTTTAACTACTTGTGTAAGAGTCAAAGCATTTGGTCAATATTCTTATAGGAACAAACCAGATTATACAAACAAGTATATAAAACAAGGGAATTCTCCTTACCTGTAAGGGTTTGAAGTTTTCTGGGGTCAACCCAAATTATGTTAATTCCCACCATGCAGGCTGTATTTGATTACTAAGAGGAATCCATAGCCTTCCAGCAATCCGTGCATTTACGTGTTGTAAAACGGACTCCACATGACTTGAACAAGGTAATTCATATGACACTGTATTCTTTTTCAATCCAAAAACCATGTCAATCCCCAGAGGAAGCATACAGGCAGGTGTCTCCGTGCTCCACGAAAGGTTATTGAATTGACAAATCAAATCAATCACCTCAGCATACAAAGCCAGAAACTCTTGGTTTTCTCCTTCCTCCGGTTCTTACCTACTGTGTTCAGCCACACGAGACGTTAGCTCACTCCTATCCTCTGACAAACGTCCGGGTGCGTCATGGCCCTCTGACCCTACGGCCGCGGCATCTTTGATCTCTCGGGCCACCAATGGCTCGATCTCAAATAGTCAGTAGGATTTGAGAGTGCATCTATTTGCAATCCTATATGCAAATATGAGAGCAAATTTATCATATTGCATTACTCTGACATCTAGAGTCCATGGCAAAAGTTTGTAAAAGCATCGGCGTATGTATGAAGTTCATCTAAATTGGCAACACTGCGCCCTTACGAGCAATTCCCGCACCCGTCACTGTTTACACAGTTGCCACCTACGACCATCTAAGTTGGCAACACTGCGCCCTTACGAACTATTCGTACACCCGGCACTGTTTACATTACACAGTTGCCTCCTACGACCGTCCTGATCCTTCTGGCCGTCATATTCCTTACGACCATCACATTATTTAGGATCGTCATATTCATATGACCTTCATTTCCTCATGGGCTTCATCGTACTCATGTCTACTATAGCCCTGATGGTCCTCATGCTTCCAAAGCCCTTCATAGCTCTCATGGGCGTCATGGATCTACAGCCATTACAGCTCTATGGCCGATATTGCTCTACAGCCGACAAGGTTATCACAACCTAGGCTACCACTGGACTGTTGACAACCTAAACGGCAACCTTCTAAAGTTGACTGAGCTAAAGTACTGCTTAAGCTTTCTTATTCAAAACATAATTGGAGTACACAATGGCACAGCCGCTTATCCTATGAGAAAATTCATATTTCTCCATAAGTGTGTGCTCCCGAAATGGAAGCGTAATATAATTATGCCACCGAAGATGACGAGAGGTTGGCAGCAGTATGCTGTGACGTCATGACTACCGCCATTTTGAAAGCGGTTTTGGCTATGACATCATCACGCTTGATGGAAGTGAGAGGCTGTTGATGGTACTCTTGCAGCCAAGATCAAGAGACCCAACCTGCTGTGGCATTTCTACTTTACAAGGATGTAACAGTCCTGGCTCGAAAATGAAGAAGAAATTATTCTTCTCCTCTTGGCACGAGGATCAGCAATGAAGTCCCTATTCTTCCAGGATTGGCAGGAGAATGCACTGGCGTCAAAGCCAGTCACCTAAGCTTGTTGATGCCTAAGCGGAAGGATACAGAGGAGACTTGCATCTTTTCCATTATGTGACTGTTATATCTCCTAACACTTGTAATTTCTCTCAAAAACAATGTTAATTTCTCTCAAAAACAATGTGCGTTAAAAATCTCCAAATCTGAAAGCATAGTTGTAAAGTACTCTTGTACCTCGAAGTGAAAATGGAAATATGTCTCCATTTAGGCCACAGCTGTGAAGTGACGTCATGGCGGGTGCCATGTTTATGACGTAACTGAGCATCTCTAATGCGAAGCCAGCACTCTACAAGAAGTGCAAGGCTGTTGTTGTTATTCTCGTAGGCATAGCAACCTGACATTAAAGGCTACCGTGTTGCACTATCTGCTTCTTTACAGATGGCGACGCATCCGACCGCCATTCAGTGCATATCAGGATAAAAGGGACATCCATCACGTGGGACCCTGGATGGCAGCTCGACGTTATACAGCAAACCAACTGTCCTTCTTGCGTTGGTTCTCCTGATAAGCCTAACGCTGACCGCACACCTGCATCATCTCTACCCACGTATCTGGAACGAAAACAAGACGGCGATGCACACCTCTCCCCGCAGGGAAAGGAGCACAATTAGTCATAATTACTTCCCAAAGCACATCCTGATACATCCAAGCTTTGGATTTACAGTCAATCCATATGAATATGTGATAATCCAAAGCACAGGCAACAAATTAACTGTACCTTAAAAGTTTCTGCGCCTATGACTTACTACACGATGAGTACCTCGACGTCGAAATCGTCTAAGAAAATATCATGGCGTTTATCTGCTTCTTGTGATATCCAGGAAGTTTCGAAGCATGAGAAGGCTTCATGTTCACATGCCCGGGAATTCCAAACAACAAATTGAAAACAACAGGATGCAAACTAAACCGGCTTTAAAAGGACGGAGGCAAAGCACGTCCTCTCTTAAAGGCGGTAAGAAAATAACTAACGGGGTCACAAGTTAAAGAGGGGTATGTGGGTGGCTCCACATGTCTCATGACCAAGAACAGATGCCAATACATAGTCCCTTGCGTACACAATTATTTTAAACTTTACCAGTTTCCAGCTGGCGCTGAGTATTTATCCTAATGTTAAGACCGAAGGTTTGCTTCATATGTGAACAATTTGCCTTTTTATACAAAACATTACCCATAAATACACATAAATTACAATTAAATAAGTTCATTGTTAAATAACATACCATCAACACACTTTTTTCATTTTTAAATATATATTTTAGTAAAATAACTGCCCCACGTACGCCCAATTCGGCCATAATACAATGGTTGACTGAGCGCCATAGGCCTCTTAAATTATAATTTTTAATAATCTTAAGTTCAATTGTAGTTCTTACCGTTTTCCTCACCAAATCCACATGAGAACAACACCTATTAGCGGAGACTAACCGAACCACTTTTGTTTACAAAAATCATAAGATTCCTTGGGTAGGTTTCTGGATTTTTGGTTGATCTCAGATGCAACATTTACTCAAAATTTTCCGTTGAAATCTGATTATTTTGAGTTCTAATACGATCGAGGTCCGGGTCTCTACTGTATTTACAAGATTAGGTAAGTATTTCTTTGATATTGATCTTTAACCCTGCAATTTATAATAAAAAAGTGAAAGGTTCAAATGATATTAACTACCATATTTCACACATTTGTATCTTAAAATTTGAAGCCATAATGTTTCTGAAGTGAAAATATATGCCTTTTATTAGCTGGTTGAAGGATGCCTAAACAAAATGAAAGTAATTTCCTTTAACCCACTGTTCAAGGAAAACCTTCTGGTACAGTAAGGAATTCTTAAGCTGAGCCTCAATGGCACCTGTGGGCTTGTTCCATATGAATAAGGTTCATCTTCAGAATAATACTAATAAAAGAAATTTGGAGGTCCCCATGATTTAATAGGGGATCTTGGACATTGTTGAGAAAAGGTGAATACAGGATTATGAATACAGTAGTACCTCAGCCTTCGAACTTACTCCATTCCAGAAGGCTGTCCGAAATACGATTTGTTGGAAATATGAAACAAATATTCTCACAAGAAATAAAGAGAATCAGGTTATGACATTCATTCTAGCCAACCAAAAAAGTCCCCTTTTTCAAATTTTTTTCTATTATTAATGTGTTCAAAAGTTAAATTAAGAGTGTAAAGTAGTAAAACAGTACATCATATGAGTATCATATGAAGTAAAATTTTTGAAAAAAATTTTTGTGTACAATTTACAAACTGTTTGGTGGAAATAGCGCATGGCACGCTGGGGGATGGAGGGAGGAGAGACTGGAATTCTTTGAGGAAACCGAAATGGTTGCAGTAGCCAAAGGCTGATACAAAATCAATTTTAAACACATTTTACAAGAATAACCCAAGAAATCGACTGGGTGTCCAACTGTGTCAGAGAGAGAGAGAGAGAGAGAGAGAGAATGATTGTTGACGCATTTACACTTGGATCTTAAGGACAAGAAAGAGATTAATTATGCCACAATACATCAGCTTACTGTTGGCAAACAAAAGCATTTAAAATAAATGTGAGGATATTGCAAACACAAAAGTAAAGAATGCAAGAAAATTAAAGACAGATTAAATAACTTTTCACAGACATGCACAAGCTGAACGCAGTGCCAGTGTGTTTCTTATGGATCTGAGTTAATTTTACAGTTATAAAAAATCATAAAAACCAATTGAAACTAGATAGGTATTTTTACCGTAACAAAAAAGTGATTTGGGCAAACTGAGTATAAGTGAAAGAAAAGGGTGAATAATCATCCCAATCCAGCTGGTAAGTCAGTCTTCCCCTCTCCTTTCTCTATAGTCTCACTCAGTGCACCGAAACACTGGTTCAAGTAAGACATTTTTTTTTTTTTTTTTTTTTTTTTTTACTGCATTGCATTTTATTGTTTTCATGATTTATCAGTATGTTAAATTTATTGTGAAAAGGGATTTTGACGAGGGAAAAAATCTATTTCTGGGTGATTGGCTCGTGTCGCCCTATGAAAGTAATCCTTAATATCATCTTTCTAGGTAAAATATCCAAAATAAACCATTACCAGAGAAAAAACAAAATTAAGAAAAAAGTCAGTAAGACTGACTCGCTCACTCTTAAAAAAGAAAGTGTCGGTATGAAATAGGGGCGAGTGTGGAACACTACCACGAGACAAACACCAATTAGAACTTCCTATCAGAATCCCCCTAAGAGAGAGCCGATACCAACGGGCGATGCAGCCTCTACTACTACTACTAGAGGACGCCACGGACAGCAGCGCCCCTAGCGGTCATCCTTAATTAAAACATAATTACATCTTGTCCTGCAAGGGGGGGAAAGCAAACCATAAAAAGGGATGGGTTTCATAGGGCGACACGAGCCAATCACCCAGAAATAGATTTTTCCTTCGTCAAAATCCCTTTTCTGGGCTCAGCTCGTGTCGGCCTATGAAAGAGTACCAGAGAAACAGACAAGATGGAAAAGGAAAAAATGAAAAACATGTTAAAATGATGGATATAATATGAGTAAATCAAATACAGCATACAAAATAAGTACTTAAACTAACTATGGTAAACAATAACAGAATGTTTAGTAACTTAAAGTACTTAAATGGTAGTAACAAATAACATTAATAAATGCATGTAAAACAAAGAAATTGTTTGAATTTACTTATTTAGAGCATATAAGTACAATTATATACATACATGTGTCCTACCCTAGCATAAAAATAAGGGTAGGTACACTCAAATCCATCATTAATACAAATAATACAACTAATTCAAATATATACAAACACATTGTGACTGAAGTTATCACAAGTCTAAATGGAAAATTTATACAAACATATTGTGGCCTAACCTAGTATAAAAATAAGGGTAGGACCACTGGAGTACATATCAGTACAAATGTGGTTGTCCCTAGCAAAAAAATAAGGGACAGACCACTATAACACACAACGGCTAAGGCTATGATGATGAGTAGCCTGGTGATAGGTTGAGGCATGTTGGTTGAAGTAGGTAGAAAGGAGACCTGGATCAATACTACAACTACTAAGCAGTATCAGGGGAAACTATGTTTCCCGTTTCGCTGCTACTGCTGAAAAACTTTAAAGATTCCAAGGACTTTAAATAATGCCGTTTAAAGACTGTCGGGGATTTCCATCCAGTATACTTCCTAAGATCCTCAAAGTTCATATGTTGGAAATAGTTAATAGAGGTGGCTACTCCCCTGATATCGTGTGCTTTTGGGAATGACTCAGGGTTGGCTTGTTTAATGAAGTAAAGGATTTGTTGCCTAATACCTTTAACTGACAAAGTACCACCTTTTTCTCTCATAAAGAGAGCACCCGAGGATCTAGAAGAAGTACGAGATAGAAAGGCTCTAAGGGTTGATACTGGGCAGAGAGAAGGATCCTGTGGAAGTGGGATAACCTTCCAAGGAGCCCACCTTACAAGAGGATCTTCATTTTTGGCTAAAAAGCTACGATCCGGAGCAAGTAGAACTTCTCCTGATGGGAGGAATTCCACATGACCCGCATCTCTGGATAGAGCCGACAGTTCTGAAATTCTTGCTCCTGAGGCTAGGCTTAATAAGAATAGAGTCTTCCTCAGGAGCATTATGAATGTACAAGATGAGTTTGGCAGTATCTGAAGCTAGTTTGAGAACATCATTCAAGAACCATGAAACTGTAGTAGGCCTCTGAGAAGGTCTAAGTCTAGCACAGGCTTTAGGAATAGATGTGAAATAAGATTCAGTTAAATCTATCTGAAAACCTACTTGAAAGATTTTCTTCAAAGCCGACTTGTGAGTGGTAATCGTGCTAGCTGCTAAACCTTTTTCAAATAAAGATCTGAAAAAGGATATAGCCAAATTAACTGTCATGGTTGCAGTGTTCGATTCTCTCAAGAAAGATGCTAATTTCTTAACAGCCGAGTCATATTGTCTGATGGTTGACTCCCTCTTATCTGATTCCAGGAAGAGAATATTCTGTGGATCAATGTTAGCATCTTTATTAGCCGCAAACTTCATGAAGTCCATAAAGTTAGGGTCTGGAGAGTTCCTGAGGAAGCGAACACAGTCCTCATTTGTACTGATTGTGATAGTTGGGATTGGGGATCCGTTGAGGTCGGAGACCCAATTCCAAGAGAAGTGGATACAGTTGCTCTTGGGCCAGTCCGGTGCAATCAGAGCTACTATCCCTTTGAAAGACCTTAGTTTTGTCTAGGACTTTCAGGAGAAGATTCACTGGAGGAAAAACATAAATTCTCCTCCATTGATTCCAATCCAACGACAGGGCGTCCGTGGCATAAGCCAGAGGGTCCAGGTTGGGGGCCACATAGCAAGGGAGCTTGTGGTTCGCTTGTGAGGCGAAGAGGTCCACTTGGAGGACCATGGGGACTCTCCGGCTTACCACTGGAATGACCCGAGTCCAGAGACCACTCTGATTCCAGAGGGACTGACCGGGACAGGGCGTTCCGCTATCACATTTCTTACTCCTCGCCAGGTGAGTGGCAGACAGATGCCATTTGTGTTTGCTTGCTAATGAAAAGATGGCTATCATGACATGGTTCACATGCTTGGATTTGGACCCTCCTCTGTTGATGCAATGAACTACTACTGCACTGTCCAAAACTAGCCTTAGATGAGACTTTTTCGGGGGAAGAAGTCTCTTCAGAGTAAGAAATACTGCCATTGCTTCCAACACGTTTTTATGTTGGTAGCTGGCGAAATTGAACTGACCAAGTCCCCTGAACCTGTTTGAACTGAGAGTATCCCCCCAACCGGACAGGGATGCGTCCGTGTGAATGGTTAACATTGGGAGGGGATATTGAAGGGGTACTTTTCTTGGCTAGGTTCTGTACTCTTGACCAAGGCCGTAGTTGGTTTGCGGAGGATCTGTGGGATCACTGACAACTTGTCTCGATATTTGGAGTTTGCTTTTGACCGCCAAATTCGATTTATATCTTTTAACCTTGCTTTGAGAAGGATATCTGTTACTGAAGCAAACTGAAGAGACCCTAGGATTCTCTCCTGGTTTCTTCTTGACGTTTGTTTGCACTTGAGAAATTGCCTGACAGATTTTGCTATTTCCTTCCGTTTGGCTACTGGAATTGATAGATTGTGGGAGGACAAATCCCACTGGATTCCTAGCCACTGAAAACGAGATTCCGGAACAAGTCTGGGATTTTCGTTTTGGTTTATCTGGAACCCCAGATGTTCCAGAAAGCGAACTACCTTTTTGGTAGCTTTGAGACATTCCTCGACTGTTGGTGCCCAGATTAACCAATCGTCGAGGTATGCCGCTACCATGATTCCCTGAGCTCTCAATTGTTGTACAACCACTTCTGCTATCTTTGTGAATACCCTGGGGGCTACATTCAGACCGAAGGGCATCACTTTGAATGAGAATGTCTGATTTCCTAGCCTGAATCCTAGGAATGGGCGGAAGTGCCTGGCTATAGGGATATGATAGTATGCGTCTGTAAGATCGATGGAGCATGTGACGGCTCACGCGGCAGTAAGGTCCTTACTTGCGAGAGGGTAAGCATCTTGAACTTGTCGCAGCGAATGAAAGAGTTTAGCTTTGACAAGTCTAAGATTACCCTTCTTTTTGTTGAGCCTTTCTTTGGAACGCTGAATAAGCGACCTTGAAATTTTAGATGCTTGACTCTAAAAGCAATAGCTCCTTTCTGAAGGAGTTTCTTCCGCGTAATCTATCAATTCCTTTGACGGTACCTGATGGAATGATTTGATTGGAGGAGGATCTTGGATCCAGCTCCAGCCTAATCCTTTGGACACTATGCTCTGTGCCCAACTGCTGAACCCCCACCTGTGGCGGAAGAGGAACAGCCTCCCCTCCTACCTGGAGAGCCTCATTGCTGATGGGCGGGTTGGCCACCACGCCCTCCTCTGAACTGCTTACTCCTTGCGCCCCTTCCTGCGCCACGGTGACGAAAGTAACCTCTCGCCCTACCCCTCGATTGAGAGTAGCCTTGAACCTCATAAGCAGGGTTAAAGGCAGGCGAGATGGCAATAGGAGGTCGAACGGCTGGGATTGCTGGGGCACCAGGAGGAAAGGCTGAGTTTGTTTAGATGTAGCAGATTGTCCTTGTTGGGTGACTGGGACCGCCTGCACAAACTGCTGCTGAGGCTGGAGTTTTTTATATGGCTGGAACCTCCTACCAGCCTTCTTTGGTTTCTTGCCAGCAGTGGGAACGGATTCCTGTTTCCTCTTAGAGGAAATGCCCCAACCCCCCTAGCTCTAAGGCTCTGGTTGAGTCTAGCAGCTTCGTGATGAACTTCGTTCACTGCTGACTCTGGGAAGAGATCCGCTCCCCACCCCAAATGCTGGTCAGTGCAACGGAGTCTATTAGGCTCGTGCCTGATAGTACACTCTTGAAGAACATGCTTCCGACAGTTCTTCCTGGCTTGGAAGAAGTCAAAAGCGTCTAGCAGAACCGTGTGAAATTGTGATTTCGCTAAGATCTTGAATAGCGGTTCGTTCGCATAAGACAGCGCAGCCATTTCCGTGACTATGATAGAGTTAAGGGACCTGCCAAACCTAGTTCGCGCATCGAACTCTGCCTGGATTAGGGAGTCCGGCAGCCTAGGCAACTTCTCACCGAACTGGTCCATAGCGCAGTCCGGCTTGAGTTTACCCTGCGTGAAAGTAGCTGGCAGGTTTCCCATAACTCTCCGAAAGCGGGAAAGAGTGGAGAAGTGGACTCCGACTCTCTCAACTGCGGAAGGGGCTCATCCTTGAGGACTGCCTGAAGAGCCTTCTCCACCAATTTCGTGGCGAACGGAAGAGAGACCTCCTCTTCCGTGGCGAAAATAGTGAAGGGGCTCTTATAGGCCTGGAGTTTAGTATTAGTACACTCCCAGTCCTCAAGGCAGTGAACCCATTCCCGTTGGGCGTGGTCTCTACTGTAGAGGACAGACTCCTTCGAGATCTTGTCCTCCTTGTAAAAGAGCCGTTGGTGTCAGCCTAGCATACCCGATGAAAGGCTGTGACAGACCCGGAGGATAGAACTCGAAGTCCTCAATCCTTCGAGTGCCAAACTCCGGGATCGAAATCATCCCGTCCTTAAAGGGAGCGTAGGCCGCTACTCTCCATGGGTTCTCCATAGAGAAAGTTGGCAGAGAGTCGTAAGACGGGAGTTGGAGGATCCCCGTGCTAGAAGCAGGGGATACTGGGGGAGGAGCCTGGGATAGCCCAGTCATCCGATCCTCAGTCTCTCTTACTCTATTCGAGAGTTCCTGGACGGTCTGTCCAGTTTGAGACAGAGTGCTCGACAATTGTGCGAACATCTGCTCAAAACGGGTTCCCCAAGCTGAGATTTGAGAACCAACCATCACTCCTACCTGCTCCATCATTCCTGGTGAGACAGGAGAAGGAACGCAGGAGCTGGTGCTTGCTACCCCTGCCGGCATAGCCGGAGAGGGGGCAACGGAGGCGGGAGAAGGCAACGACTCGGAGGTAGCGCGAGCTTTCTCCTTCGAAGCCTTGCCTCTAGAGCTCTTCGACTGGGAAGAGCTTGGCTTAGCCTTCACCGCGTCGGCGTAAGAAGTCGATGACTTCCTAGCCGAAGAAGACGAAGACGACTTTCTAGAAGTCGACTTAGACAGAGTCTTCGGTTCTCTCTTTCCCTTCTCCTTAGGAGGTACAGAGAGAGCGGGAGTGCGGCTAGGGATCTCAGATCCCGGAAAGCCTTGGAAAGAGGCGGAAGAGGAAGGGACAGGAGAAGATCCAGGAGCGCCCAAGGAAAGACCTTGGGCGCCCGACAAACCTACCTCAACCAACAAATCCTCACTCACTACCGCCATTGGCTCGAGGTTCAGGTCCAGGCCGGCGACGTCCGGGAGGGAACTGGCTCCTGGGCGGCTACGAGCCCCAACGACTGCTGGAGATCTTGCTGGATGGCGGCTATTACGGGGGCAGCGGACACGGGGTCGACGTAGCCCGTCGACTTGCCCGCAGGGAAGATCTGGATGGCCAGCTTTCTATCCAGTATGTAGGGCTGGCCCTTGGCGGCGTTCTTTCCAAAGCCGCCTACCCACGCTTTCAGAGTGCGAGGGCGACTTCCCTCAACCGCTAGCCTGAAAGAAAGGCTGAATTAGCTACCAATTGCGGACAGGGTTAACAAACTTACGAACTAAAAGTGTTAGTAAATTGATAAATAACCTTATAATGGTCTTACCCCATCAACCAGCTGACCGACCAGGTCGTAGCAAATGGTGCAGGCCTCGGGAATGGATGCCAGACGATGGACGTTGAACAGGGTGGCACAAGGGGCGTGAGACCTGCACTCATCGTGTCCGCAGGGGTCATGCAGCGTCGCATTGCAAGCGAGGACCTGACAGTTGGTAGCCTGTAAGTGGAAAACGTACAGAGTACAGAGTAAACACTTACAGCCTAACATATGCTCCGCTGGTGCCGGAGCGATAAAGTTAGATGAAACCAGAGCCCTGCTAAAATACGTGTGGTAACCATGTTGGAAGAAAGGTTATGGCTCCGCCAGTGGCGGAGGCACAAGAATCAACCAACTAGGAGTGGTGGTAAAGGAAACCACAACGGAAAATGGCGGGGATGGTTGATAACATAATTATATAAAACACAATTCATTGTAAAATATCTTAAATTAGGGTATATATCCTTAACATAGTACAGTAACAACATCAAAACCAACTTCTCTCCACCCGTCTACTAGAAGAGTGCGTAGGTAAGGGTAAGCTCCCTTCCGGTAGCGGGGGAGAGATATAAGGATATAGTAGGCAAGCAAACGACCATCCATAGTACCCACCCTACCCGCTAGCGGAGCCAATATCCTATAACCAAAGGGGCCCCGGCTGCGACGGAAGGCTCCTTTCGTATCGTAAGGGAGGTGGCTGAGTAATAGGTATGGGGGGGAAGGAGGTCCCGGAGAAACACGGCGGGAGCGAGGAAAGGGGGAAGGGATGGCCTACTCCTCCCCACCTCACCAACTACCCGTATGGAGACCCGGTACCTCATAGTGGTCGCCCTAAACCCCCTGCTGGTGGAACCCCCCGGCACCTCCGGAATGAGAGAGAAGGCTATGAGGTGTTATGACAACCCAGGGGTCCCCCAGCTCCTCCCTACATCAGAGAGGGAGGGAAGGGGCAGGGTGAGGTGCTATGGAACACGTGACCACTAGTGGCCTAGGCCGCGAACACCACAACCGTGGTAGGGCCACGTGAACCAAGCTGTACCAATACATGGAACAAGCACCTAGGCTAGCCTAACACCCTAAATAATAATAATAAAATACATCGAAAGGTGGAAGAGACACTTTTAGGAAAAGAGAAAGAAGCCCAGGAGGAGGCAACTATTCCAAGAAACAGTAGCCTACTCGGAGCCAGCGATAGCCGATGTAGAGCAAGAGCCGGGATGCTGGGCCAGAATAAAATAATGATAGCCCTAAATACCAAGCTAAGAGAATGGTAAGAGGGCTAAACTAGCTAAAACTCGATGTAAAACAATGAACGTGATAAAATAAGCCCATAAGTATAAGAAGTCCCAGTATGGAGGACCGGGAATTCTTACGAGGCAGCATGGCCGCCACGAGACAACCGGGGAACCGTATATGACCTATAAAAAGGAAAATACTGGTACCCGGAAGATAAAACTATGATAAAATATTACTTATGAGTTACTTAACTTAGCCGTGGCAATTGCTGAACGTTCCATCGTAGAAAACGAGATAAATCCAGAATAATAACAGCACGAGAGAAAACTGCGTCAAGATGCTGGCGCTAAAAATTAAGGATGACCGCTAGGGGCGCTGCTGTCCGTGGCGTCCTCTAGTAGTAGTAGTAGAGGCTGCATCGCCCGTTGGTATCGGCTCTCTCTTAGGGGGATTCTGATAGGAAGTTCTAATTGGTGTTTGTCTCGTGGTAGTGTTCCACACTCGCCCCTATTTCATACCGACACTTCTTTTTAAGAGTGAGCGAGTCAGTCTTACTGACTTTTTTCTTAATTTTGTTTTTTCTCTGGTAATTTTAGGATATTTTACCTAGAAAGATGATATTAAGGATTACTTTCATAGGCCGACACG
Organism: Macrobrachium nipponense; assembly: GCF_015104395.2. Classification (NCBI taxonomy): domain Eukaryota; kingdom Metazoa; phylum Arthropoda; class Malacostraca; order Decapoda; family Palaemonidae; genus Macrobrachium; species Macrobrachium nipponense. The sequence goes on along the minus strand of NC_087205.1, from coordinate 105,609,918 downwards.
AGCTGAGACAGAAATAACATTTTATTTTCATGTGAATGGTTCTGCTTTTACGTACATATTATAGTACACATTTTATTCTCTTCTTCTCTCCTCAACAATATGACGAAGCATGAAAACTTACAATCATTCAAATCAGTCAATCATTATTCCTTAAAAATATAAACACTTCCTCCTTCTATCTCAAGTTAGCTGTGCATAACCGCAATGAATAATGATTTTGTTAATTGCTTATGCTAAACTTTTTTGTGAAAAGCTTTGTTCTTTCATTTACTATTTTGTTGACTATGGTGAAACTATAACGTCTCACTCAGCGCATCCAACACTGGATCAATTAATTTTTTTATTTATTGTTTCTCTATTGCATCTGATTGTTGTCATACTTTATTATCATGTTAAATTTATTGTGAAATTCCCTTTTTTTATGTAAACTGTTACTGCTTTTACATAGATGTAGTAATATTCTAACTCTCTCTTCTCCTTCTCTCTTCAACATATCAAAGCTCCCTCGTTCAATCTCAAGTCAGCTGCACATGACGTCACCGCAGTGAACATATGATTTTGTAACCTTCTATGCTAAATCTTATAGTCGAATATGGTCATCATTAAACTATATATTGTAAATGAAAAAACATGTTAATACAGTTTTTCTTGTAGGTCGCAGTAGGCCGTCGAATGCCAGTATAAACAAGATAATCGGTCAGTTCAGAGAATGAGCACTTGTTTGACAAATGATACAGATTTTTCTCAAAAATTTCATTCGAAAAATGGAATGTTCGACATAAGAAAATTTTGACGAACGAAGTACCACTGTATTATAATATTCTGAGGATGCTGGTTAATATTACGTACAACCAAGAAATCATACTGTAACCCAAAATTACCAGAGGGTCTAAAACATGCTGTGCCAAAATATCAAGAAGATGCAGCTGATATATAAAAAGGGCTTGAAATGGTTAGTACATTATGTTTCAGTCTTTATTCAACAGGGTCCAAACACTGTATGAGTGGTCTACATGATGTCACATCTCTGATGACAGGAGGGTTTGGGGCCCTCATCGGAGAATTTGACAATTTCACATCTAGAATCCTCTCTGCTTAAATTGAGATTTGGCCATAAATTATGGGTTTGTATCAATAACAGATGCATGCCTGATGACCCACTATGAGCATGCACTGTAAGATCAATCCTACCAGAGTAACATGATTAATGTACGTATTTGTACACTTTTTTTTTTTTTTTTTTTTTTACAATGAAATTTTGAAAAAAAGTATGCTTCTAGGTTATAATTCCCAATCCACTCCAATATCTTAGCTCAAGCTAGTCCATTACTTTTGTCTATGATACTCAACAGATGTGCAGTGAAGCATAACAATGTTAAGGTAAACTTTTCTGGTAAAAGTAAAAGGTAAGCTTCATACTATTATACTGAATGGAAGGAGATTTGGGAAAAGCATTTCTGATATCTTGCTAATTAACATTATAAATTTTCTCAAGATGCTTCAACCTAAAATATCTCTTTTGTCACTATACTTTAAAACGAAAACCCGGAAAAAGCTATCCTAAGCTACACGTACCTGGAACACATTATACCTCACTTCAAGTGACTCAGTCTTTGCAGTCCTTGCATGTGTCATCAGTTGTCTGCATTTTTGAGCATTGTAATCATCTGGGTAGTATAATTTGTGGGCACCAGATTTCTTATCACTGCCTATAAGATATTCTCCAAATGCCTGTAAAAGATATTCTTCATTATCTATCTTAATAAAAACTGAAACATTCTTCATTATCCACAAAAATTAACAAAATACATAATTGCAGTCTTCACTATATGATAGAAGAATAACATAAACAGCTACATCTGCAATACTGCTATAATTCTAGAGCTATAAAAATGACAGCACTTAATTCTCAAGTTGAAGCTGATGAAAACACTATATGCTATTAAACTTGCTTATGAACATAAGAAAAGTATACAGATTTAGAATAAGAATAGACTAAAAACAGGTCTAAAAACAAATACAGCTAAAAACTGACCCCAAAAATGTGAAATGTGGCAGAGGAAGCTTTGAAAAGAGTGCCCTGCCTTGAAATCAGTAGCTTTGGGTAATAACTGCCTGCACGCCCAAACCCATTGAAAAGCCCACCACCAGGTTCCAACTTCTGACACAGAGCTAATGACCCAGACTTAGAGGGATGTGATAGTCCCGGAACAAAGATGAACGAGATAGTCCCTGATTTTCTATCATTTCAGCGCCAACAACAACTACTTGTGTTTTCCTTTAAAAGGGATATAACAGTCCTGGCTTGAAGATGAAGAAGAAATTATTCTTCTCCTCTAAGCCACAAAGTCCCTTATCCTCCAACATTTGACTGGAGCATGTACCGACGCCAACAAAGCCGGCAATGAGGCCAAACCCGAAGAGATAAAAGAACAAGAAGGCAATAACTTGCGTCTTTTCTTCTTGTATGTCTTATCAATTTCTCTTCTAACGCTTGCAAATTCTCCATAAGCGCACATGCCACTAAATCAGGAAGTGTAGTTTTATTTGTCAATATCGAAGATGCGTGGGTGGAAGAAGGCTGTAATGAAATGTCAGTCGCCATGTTGGATTGTGACATCACTGAGGGTGAAGGCTGTGACAACATTGCGCTCCATGGAAAAGAGAAGAAAACCCCTCCCAATTAAGAAGAGTCAAAACTCTGCGATGTTCCCTCTTCCTATAAAACACCCTACACTGCGACTTAAGCCAGGCATGACATTCCAGGCAGGGGTTAGTCACTGTACAAAAATTTGCTCTGCATCTCCTGCAAGTCGTATGTGGATCCATAGCCGATGATGCCGTGAAGATTCAGAGGAAGCCATAATAACAAATACACACACCAAATACACTGAAAGACAGAACACGGGCACAAACAACCGGCTTGGAAGGAGAGCAAAGTGTAAACGTCTACTCCCCAAGGAGGTTAAGGAAAGACTGAAGCGTCACAAGTCTCTGACCAGCTTTCACCTCGTACATACAGGCATTGCCAGATCTCACAGATTCCTTGCTTTACATTCTTTGATTGTTTTAACTGGTTACTAGCTGGCACTTGGAAAACACCCTAATGTTAAGATCGAAGGTTTGTTTTGCATATGAACAAATGCTAGGGTAGCCATGCAGGAACTGCAGACTGAGTGAGACCCAAACTGCTGTGGATTTCATATCATGTGTTGCTACAGATGTCATGGCATTCGACCCCCATAAAATGGAGACCAGGGGGAGAAGGGACAGCCATAGAGGGATTCCGAGTCTCAGCCATGAATTTTGAAAACTACAGACCTCAAACCCCTGGTGCTTTTTACGTCATAATCTAAACCATGGAGCTCTCCAGCTCTTTTGAGGAAGCCAAAGCCAGAAGGAAAACTGTTCTCAAAGTCACTGCCCTGACTGACGAACGACTTAGGGGTTTGAATGGAGCTCAAGTGAGACTACTCAGAACCAGATAAGGGCCCACCTAGTAGGTTTGATTCCCTAATAGAACAAGACTGCTCAAAGCTCCTGAACAACAGGGATCTCCGAGGATGAAGTGATGTTCACGTCTTTCAGATGTAGAACTAATCGCAAGGCAGCCATTTAGCCATTGATCAAAGACACAGAAAGACATTTCTCTGTTCTTAGAAGGATCAGAAATTTCACTATCTGCTATACAGAAGTTCCAAGTGGAGAGAAACTCCATCTACAACACCAATCACAGTAGGTGGCCCCCTTGTCTTGGTACACAGATGACAAAGATCACCTGAGGTAGCCGGACATTTGAGCTGCTGCTCTGAGAGAAAAACCTCGTTTCTGAAAAGATAGGGATCCAACCGAATGGTGGTACCTGTCCACATGAGGTTGGCAGAAAATGATGAGCCTGAAACAAAGGAACAAGGCACTGCCTCCTCCATGCCAGAAGGGTCTTCCCCTGAGAGAGAGGGGGCAGCATGAAATAAAATATCACCTTGAGCACTCCTGATGCATAGCTTCCAGAGATGAATCAATGGAAGAAAAGGAAAGACACAAGGCATCAATGGATAACAAAGCAGAGGGAATAAGCCCGGAAGAAGGGGAAGGAGGGAATCCTTCATAATATGGATGTACCAACTTTCTACGATGCTCGTTCTTCCTGTAGAAGTTCTTCCACTGATCAAAAGACCAGCAGTAACACTCCAGGCATGGATTGGATATATGTATTACAAAAATAGAATGACACCTCCTGTAAGTTGTGTGGGGGTCAGTCAAGGTGGAAGCTAGGAACAAGAACATGGGAACCCTGGAAGGCTGGGAAACATGCACTGACGCTCACAGGATTTTTTAGACCCGATGGAGGAATCAATAATGAACCACAAAACACACACAGACACCCAACAACACAAAAAGCAGGAAAGGAATCACAGACAGCAAAATAACCAGCTTGGGAGGAGAAGAACAAAAGCAAACATCAGCTCTCTAAGGTGGTAAAAGAAAGATTAAATGAGTCACGGGGTTCGAGCATGGTCACTGACCAGCTTCCACCTCATCTACGCTTTAGATGCCATATGCCAAAGATTCCTTGCATGCACAATTTTTCATTGCTTTTAACCGGTTTCCAGCTGGTACCAGTAGATTTATCCTCAACTTAAGACTGAAGGTTTGTTCTGCATATGAACAAATACAAAATTCTTCAGATAGGAATGGCAGTTCCTATGATTGTGGAAACTATGGGAGTATGATAGATGCAGGGGATTTTCCAACTTAAAGAGGCTGCTTGAGAAGATCTATCAAGTTGCCTCAGTAGGTTTCTACCCACTTTTGTCTAATAAAAGCTATCTGATCAATGACAGGTTCTAGTCTATAATTAGCCTCATCTGGAAGGCATGGAGTTCAACTGTCCTAGAATGTAACTGAACATCTAAACTTTTCAAGCTCATGGGTCTGGAGGAGTAGTAAAATGCTGTGAGCCTAATATTAATCTGCTCATGGATTATGCAAAAGGTACATCATCACCAATATAAGGCCTGGCATATTTGATGAGAGCAACTACTATTCTGGTGGAAGCATGCACTTCTTTTGGCTGAGGCTCTCTGTGACAACAGCATCTTCCTGAAGGAACCTTAGGACCAGTCTTTCCATGTTGGTCTCTGCTCAAATTTGAATTTTTATTCTTCATCTTTTTCTTTGGGTTGGTCTGGGGCTTCAACTTTTATTTATATTTTTGGGATGGCTTGTTTAAAGTCTGTTTTTAGTCTTCACTTTCTCCTTATCTTAAGCATGAGAGATAAACTTGCTAATCTGTTATTAGAAGTGTTTACTAGATAAGTAATAAAACTTAACAGAAATACTTGACATGTAAAAAAATCCACATCAGAATTAAACTTACTGTACTTGAAACATATAACAAACCTGTGTATTGTTACACCACTGGATAAGACCACTCTTTTGTGAAAGTGGTAACACTTTGTAAGTACGCACAGAAAGAGCTCTCTCTCTGGTATCAGGATTTTTGCATAATAATTCATTTACTATACCAAACACCTGAAACAAAGGCAATATACATTTTATTGTAAACTTAAAAACAAATAAAGCCTAGATACTCATTAAAATTTCAATTATAATAATGTTATCAAGTATTTTATGGAATTTCACTTTGTAAAGCATTACTTTTACCAGTAATATTAATGAGAAGTTATATACTAATGGCTGTAAGTATAAGAATTCTAGAAAATAATGAAAACTGTTCAAGTTTTACAAATGACTCAAATTATTCAGCTAAAATACCAGCTGAAGTATACCCTAACTTGCATATTTTTGCAACAAAATCTTACACCATACACAATTAAATTTAAATTCACCAAACTATGAATGGCAACTGACCTGTTGCATGACAGCATCTTGTCGTATGTCATCTCTGCCCTTCAAAAGTTCAAACTGGGACAGCCCATCAGAGGTTTTAACAGTCAGACGTTTAGGAGCATTAACTCCTCCTACAAACATGCACTGATTTTCCCAAGAAGATATAACTGGAGGATCGTAATGACCAGAGGGTTGAAGCACAAGAGGGCGAGTAAGAGCACTAGTATACTGTATGTTTTTAATATTCATCAATGGCTGATTACCAGGAATCCTAACCTGTAATTGACAAATGCAATCGTTTAACAAATAAAGATAAAAATCTCACACAGTTTCTTAACACTGCTTTACACCTTACTTGCTATAAACATGATACTGAATTCTAAGTACTATTTGGTAAAATCACAAAACATTTTGTTTTTATTTTTTTTAAAGTTTACAACATTTTCTGATTACTTAATTTCCATGTAAAATAGATCCAACTACGTCGACTTGAAGGAAGAACAATTTCATTGTGCATACTGCTATGATGTTGACACCACAGTCACAACAAAATGTGTGTAGAAGCACGCAGTGGCTGGATGGAGCGTGTTCTTTTCAGGATACTAGTGTAACTGATATTAAAGGGTTGTAATGAATATTTGGAATATTATCCTAATAGCTGGGGAATACAGGCAGTCCCCGGGTTACGACAGGTTCGGCTTATGACGTTCCGAGGTTAAGGCATTTTTCAATTATATTCATCAGAAATTATTTCCAGGGTTACAACGCATGTTCCAGGGTTACGACACCTACAACGCTCATCTGGCACAAGAAACATGACACCAAAAATGCAAAATAATCTATATTTGAAGGTTTTTTGGATGAAAAATGCAATAAGAATGTAGTATACATAGTTTTTAATGCACCCAAAGCATTAGAAGTCAGGTTTACTAAGGTTTTCTTAGGATTTTTGACGATGTTCCAGCTTACGATGATTTTTTGCTTACAACACGTCTCAAGAACGGAACCCCCGTTGTAACCCGGGGACTGCCGATACCAAAGAAGAAACGTAAACATCAGTCACACATACCACGAGACAGAAGGATGCTGTTCCAGAATATCAGAATGTGGAAAAAGGTCTTGCAAAAGAAAAGAATGCATGGAAAGTGATGGAACTAAAAAGAAAGATAGAAAATGCAGAACTAAAGATTATACAATCAAAAGAAAGTGAAAAATGGGACTCAGAAGAAAAGACCCTATAAAATATCAAGCAATCCCCAAACTATTGTACTCATATGCAAAAAAGATGGAAAGAAGAGTAGAAATAGTCCCCCTAAGATATGAAGGGAGATTAACAAATGAAAAAAAGGAAATATGCAAGATATTAGCGGAAAGATAAAAGAGAGAATTTACCCCTAAAATTGATAATGAAGATAATGTGCTACAGAAATAAGAGATGAAAATACAGGCAGCCCCCGCCTTACGACGCTTTTCAGTTATATTCATCAGAAATTATTTCCTGTTTATGTCACATGTTCCAGGGTTACGACACTTAAGGCGCCAACCTGACGGAAGAAACATTACTCCAAAAATGCAAAATAATCAATATTTGAAGGTTATTTTGATGAAAAATGCAATAAAAATGCAGTTTACATAGTTTCTAATACACCAAGAGTATTATAAGTAAGGTTTTCATAGGATTTTTTATGATTTTCCGGCTTTACAGCGATTTTTGGCTTACGACGCGTCTCAAGAACGGAACCCCCGTCGTAAGCTGAGGACTGCCTGTAGTCAGAGAGGGACCATTTAAGAAAAACTCACCTAATCAAGTTCAAAGAATCTGGTGCAGAACAAATCAAACTTTACCATAATTCTTTTGACATTTTTACACTGCATCCAATTCAAACATTCTCATAAGTGTGATGCTCTTGTTTTAAAAGTACCTGTGATGAAACTGGGATAACATCAAAAGCCATTTCCTCATCATAAGCTGGAAATTCAGATTTCTGACTCTACCTTTCATCTGAACTAAACTAACTAATGACAATACATGTACATTTACAGAGGGGCCTCGATAATCGCTGGGGCTGGGGGCCACAACCACCCGGGATAAGCAAATATCCGCGTTATGACACCCCTCAAAAAACCCTAGGCTATACCCATCCCAACTGCTTACTTCAATAGTTAAAACACCAAAGATGTCCTACATGTAAAAACTCTTATAGGCTAACTGCCTATTTTAATACTAATTTAAACTCCTAATGTACGTACCTTAAACTATCATATGGGTACTCACTATTGATTGGTCCAGGCTATCCTATGTAGGTTGAAGATACACATGTACTTACTGCAACTTCAAATTTTAAAACTATCAATGGCTGCTCCAATTAGTAGTAAAAGGGAATTGTCTTTGAAACGGCTCCCTTGCTTACTTTATGCCTCCTTTGTTTGTGTGTGTGTGTGTGTGTGTTTAAGTTATATCTCTATAATGTCAAAATCTTTTATAAATTCTTTCCTATCTTCAATTTCCCCTTCATAAGATCTGCAAACAAAAGTATATTAGCTAATAATTCCTCTTCATTTTAAAACTACAAGTAGGTACATATATCTATTTCATGAATGAACGCATTCATGATAAAAAAAAACATGATTTACTGTAATGATTACAGCACCCAACTGTAATATTAATGTATAAACAGCAAAATACAGTACGTAATAAAAACCTATTGTTGTCTTCTGTTTACATTGATAATCAGCTGATGGATGTTTATTACCAAAAGAATTATTTTGGAAAACAATTTATTTTTTAACTTTGTACATAAAAGTTAATGACACAGTAATTCATATTTCATTGAAAGGGGGGGGGGGGGAAAGAGAGACGAGAGGAGAGATGGAGAAGAGAAGAGCGAGATGAGATGACTCGAGAATGGCTGAGTGTCGAGAGAGAGAGAGAGAGAGAGAGAGAGCAGCTTAGGTCGAGAATAATAACATTGTGTTGTTTACATAAGAAATTTTTATTTTAAATATTTTTATGGTGATAAGAAATGAAACATCGATAGTGATCAAATATTCTCTTGTATACTGTTATAATGTGTGTGGTAATCATGTATACTGTTATAATGTGTGTGGTAATCATTGAGTCAACTATAAAAGTTGTATTGAAGCACAGTTTAGTAAATCGCAGAAAGAATAAAAAATAACAATTTGTCGGAAATTGTATTTTTCCTAACTATACAAACCTGAGGTCCTTTAACAATAGGAAGGTACTTAGCGGCAGCTGAACCGGTCGTAAGCTTCGAACAAGGAGGTTTGGTAGTTAACTACTTGTCCGGCAGTTGGCGGTCAGCTCGACTGCAAGGAGAGGAGTCACTCTGCTTTAGGCCCAGGAAACGCAGAGTGAAGGGTGGCATGAGGTGGGACTATATGTATAGAACCTCAAGTTTGTATAGTTAGGAAAAATACAATTTCCGACAAATTATTATTTGTTCCGATACGTATACAAACCCTCGGTCCTTTAACAATAGGAAGACTCACTTCTTGGTGGGTGGAATCTGAGTCTTATGAACAGACTGGTGTTCGTCCTACCTTGGATCGCTCCCTGGTCGTAAGAGCAGAGGGAGGGATCCTAGCCTCTGCCCAGCTGATTGGGGTGAGCACCGCAGGATCAGTGGTCAGACTTCTGGACCAAATTTATAAGAGGGAGGCAAGCGTACCTCTTATAAATAGCAAAAGGCAAGAACTACTTCCTACTTCAAAAGCCAAAATGAAGTCATGGGTTTGTCTCTTGTTGGCTTCCACTCCCCCCCCTTTTTGGAGAGTGGTGGATAAACATTCCTATCCCTAATGACAGGGATAGGATGGAGCTCAGTTGTGTAGCTTACCTGCATCGGCCTCCTGTTCAGCGTAGTGACGACAGCGGCCCTCTGCCCACAGGTAGAGGAGAAGAACGAAGGAGGAAGAGAAGCCAGTCACACTCTCTTTCACTCGTCCATTCATGCAGTCACACAAGGATGCGATGCTGTTCTGTTCGCTCGGGTGCTGGGTAGACTACACAACTTGTTGAGCAGCCACCACGGGTCCCAAGGAAAAAGTGTCCAAGGACCTGTGGGTAATATCCAGAAGGTAGAATGAAGTGAAGGTGGTCTGGTTGGCCCAAACCCCTGCCTTCAGAACCTGCGCCACGGAGAAGTTCTTGCGGAATGCAAGGGTTGGACCAATACCTCTGACTTCGTGGGCTCTCGGACGAAGGGTACGGGTGTCGTCACTACCATCTGTGTCGTACGCCCTCCTGATCACCTCACGCAGCCAGAAAGAAAGAGTGTTCTTGGAAACTTCTTTCTTGGTAACGCCGGTGCTAACGAAGAGGCGTCGACACTCAGTCCTGAGGTGCAGAGTTTTCTTCAGATAGCGCCGTAGCGCCCTCACAGGACAAAGCAGCATCTCATCCGCATCATTATCGGTGAAATCCTTCAGGGAGGGGATCATGAAAGACTCCAACCGGTCGTCAGGGACCGAAGGATTCTGAGTCTTCGCTACGAAGTTCGGGACGAAATCGAGCGTCACAGATCCCCATCCGCTGGAATGCTTGACGTCGAAGGAAAGACCATGAAGTTCCCCTACTCTCTTCGCCGATGCCAGGGCCGGCAGGAAGAGGGTCTTGAGGGTCAGATCCCTGTCTGATGACTCTCGGAGTGGCTCAAAGGGTCTGCGAGTCAAACTCCTAAGGACAAGAGTCACATCCCACCTCGGGGGGCCTGAGTTCCCTGGGTGGGCAAGACCTCTCGAAGCTCTTCATCAGGAGGGAGATCTCGAAAGAAGAGGAGATATCCACACCTTGCAGTTTAAGGACTAAGGCCAGGGTGGCTCTGTATCCTTTAACTGCGGAGACGGAGAGGAGCTACTCTCGGCGAAAGAAGACGAGGAAATCCGCTACCTGCTGAAGAGTGGCTCTAAGAGGAGAGAGACCCCGTCCACGACACCAACCACAGAAGATGGACCACTTCCCCTGGTAGACAGCTGCAGAGGACTGTCTCAGGTATCCAGCCATCTCTGTTGCGAAGAGGCACTCCTCTTACGAGGTTCCCGTCATCCAGCCACCAGGCTAGGTCCAGCCTCACCTCCTCCGTGAGAGACACCGGGAAGAAGGGAGGGTCCCTTGCCTGTGACCAACACTCCTTTAGTCTCCACTGAAGAGACCGCAGGTGAAGACGCCCGTGAGGGACTAGCTTCTCGAGAGACAACAGGTGACCGATCACAACCTGCCACTGCTGAGCTGGTTGCTCCTGTAGAGACAGGAACTGTCTTGCTGCCTCCCTGAACCTGCTGATCCGCGAATCTGCGGGGAAGACTCACTCTGCTACCGTGTTGATCACCATGTCCAAGTACTTCATCCTCTGGTTGGGCTCGAGGTCTGACTTCTACTAATTCACTACGATCCCCGATCGCGGCAGAATTCGAGGAGTCGATCTCTGTCCTGCAGCAACTGTGAGCGGGAGCTCGCCAGGACTAACTAATCGTCGAGATACCTCAGAAGACGTATCCCTACCAAGTGGGCCCAAGCCGAAACCAGCGTGAACACTCGCATGAACAACTGTGGGGCGGTTGAGAGACCGAAACAAAGTGCCCTGAATTGGTGCACCGTCCCGTCGAGGATGAAGTGGAGGTACTTCCTGCAGGATTGATGGATGGGTATCTAGAAATACGCGTCCTTCAGATCCACTGAAAGCATGAAGTCGTTCTCTCTGATGGAATCGAGCACTGAACGTGCTGTTTCCATCGTGAACCGAGTCTGGTGAACGAATCGGTTCAAGGGAGAGAGTCTATCACCGGGCGCCAGCCCCCTGAGGACTTCTCCACCAGGAAAAGTCGACTGTAGAAGCCCGGCAACTGATCTCATACGATCTCCACAGCACGTTTGCTCAGCATGGCTTCTACTTCCTGCCGAAGCGTCACGTCCTTGGTCGAGCCAGAAACGTAGGTTTGCAGATGGATCTGGTTGGAGGTGAGGGGTGGCCGAGACTCGAAGGGTAGTAAATATCCCTCTTGAAGGACGTTCACTATCCAGGTCTCCGCACCGTAGCGCTGCCATGTTGCCCAATGGCTCGCCAGGCACCCCCCTCACTTCCGGCAGCAGGTGAGGGGGAACGCCGTCCCTAGCGTTTCCCTACTCTCTTCGACTTCTTCCCAGAACCTCCTCGAGAGAAGGACTGTGAGGAAGGCTGGTTGCGATCACTCCTTACAGCAAAAGTCTAAGGCAGTCTTTCCTCTTGGCTTCGACGAGGAGATCGTCTAGGCCGCAGAGGAAGCCCTACCTAAACTCTTGGGCTTAGCCGCAGTCGTCCGAGGTTGCCCAGCCACCTTTGAGACTGCCTGGTGGACGAGACGGTCACTGTCATCAGTGCGCCGCTGTTCCATCGCAGCGTCCACCATCTCTCTGGGGAAGAGAGAGGAGGAACTCCGCACCGGTCCATTGCGAAGACCCAGGGCTGCCTCACGCCCAGCCGCCCTGGTCACTTGGGTGAGAACAGCGTCTCTACGCCCGAGAACCAGGTTGGCCCACAGGCTAGCCGTCTGGTGGGCCAGGTAGGAGATGGCCCTACCTCCAGACTGGCACAGTCTCACAAAAGCTGGGTCCCCTTCAGGAGTGATGTTCCCCAAGGAGGCCGCGGCTTTCAACACTGTGAGGGACCACAGGTCGATCCAGGAGACTGCTTGGAATGCTGCCATTACGGTAGATTCCAAGGCAAGTACCTCTTGCAGTGAGAACCAGAGGTTCTCCGACAAGAGCTGCTGCAGAGACACCCCCGGAGTTAGCCTAACTAGCTCCGGGTTAACCTGTTTGGGTGGCAGAGGGTCCTCTGAAGGCACATAGAAGCGCCTCTGTCGCGGTAGAGGTGGAGGAAGGAGCTTGGAAGACCTACCGGACCGAAGCGAACCCTCCTGTCCGGAGATGAGAGCGTCCACTTGGCTCAACACGCTGTCAGCCAAGGCCGATCGCGGCAGACCCACCGTCGTCCTGGGTTCCTTCTTAGGTCCCCAGAACGACTCCAAGCCCAATGTGGGCTCGGAAGGTGGAAGCGGCAATCCTTCCCCGAGGTCATTGTGCTGACGAATCAGCGCAATAACCTCCGCGAACGACCTCTGAATCTCAAGAGTGACTGCATCCTGAGTCCGGCAAGAATCAGCACAATAACCTCCGCTAACGACCTCTGGATCTCAGGAGGTGACTGCATCCAAGCCCGTCCAGCGAGAATGCCTCCCGAGACCCTCCTCCTTCCACAGGAGGAACCACAAGAGACCCCTTGCGATCACTCCTAATCGCCTCGCTCTTCCCGGTGAAGCCCGAGGAAGTTGAAGGGATTGGAGAGGAAGACCTGACGCTCCCCCCCACCCACCGGCAGAACCGGTGTGCTGAGGGGGCTGCAGGCGATCACCAACCCACGGTGGCGAACGAGCTGCAGGCCTGGTCGAGCGGCTGGACCGAGAACAGCGGTGACGGTCCCGAGCATCAGAAGAGCTGCTGCTGGTCCCCCTCTCCGCCCGGTACCGGTAGGAGCGGCGGTCAGGGGACCTGCAGAGTCCGATGTCGCGGTGAGAGCGAGGCCTGTCCTCGAGGCGCGTCACGCCGCTTGGACCAGCCGAGGCTGGTTCAGGCAACCAAGGGGACCGCTTCCTCGCCTCAGCCCGCGAGCGGTCTGGGACCATCACGTCAATCCTGGGTACCAGCGTATCGCCGCGAAAGCGATCACTGGTCTGGTGGGAGTCGCCTGAGCGACCCCCGCCAGTCTTCCGCTCCGTACCTGAATCCTGGCACTGAGCAGACTCTGTTGCCAGGGCCCCTTTCCCAAAGGAACAGGAGGACCAGCGGAAGTCCCTTATAAGTCTCAGAGCGAGCCTTCTTGGGGGGGAGGAGGCAACCTTCTTCTTCTTCGGCTGTGGGGCCTTAGAAGTTGAAGGGGAAGCGGCTGCAGACGACGACGACGACACCTTCCTCTTCTTCTTCTTCGCCAGCTTCCTCAGCACCACCGTCAGGTCTTCCATCCAGGACGGAGCCGGGGCAGTTGTCGAAGCAACAGGGCCCGACTGGTACCGGAACTGGAGCGGCAGCATACTAAGGAACAGGAGGCAGGGCAGGAACCAGCGGCATCCTCTGCACAGGAGGCAGGTCCAGGGGAGAGCTCTTGAGACACCGGAAGTCTGGGGCTGCAGCAGGAGCGGCAAAACCAGGTGGCGGCGTCACAGCGGGCATCATAAGCTCCGGCAGCGGCGCCTGCACAGCAGCTGTAGGGGTCACTGTGGCTACGTGCTGGGTGTACACAAGGTGCGGCGGAGCAGCGTAGCCAGGCATGGACACCGTCGTGGTAGTCGTGGTGGTTGGCCCGTGCGTTACCGGCATGGCCCCTCTTGCCAGGTGACTCAGCAGCCCCTGGACCGTAGGTGTCCCTCGCAGCCCAAGCCCGTCCGAGATCGTCCCCCGATGGCAACAAGATTCATGAGGAAGGCTAAAAGTCCGGAGGGTGAGTTATGTGGGGGGTCTCCCCTCGCCCCAGGGGGGGGACAGTTCCCACCCCGAGTGAACGGAGGACCCCGAGTACAACTGGATGTCGGGGCATCTCAGCCCCCCTCCACGCTCGACTGATCGAGAGAGGAGAAGGAGTGAGAAACCTTCCCCGAAGGGGAAGGAGCCATACGAGGGAGCTGAGATGGAGGGAGAAAAGAAGAAGACATGTCCGTAAACAAGGGCGCAACCGGAGAACCCTGACGACTCCTTGGCTGGCTTACGCGGCTTCTTCCTCCCCCCATAGTGCTCCCACTGCTCCTCCGACCAAAACACACAAACATCATGTCTCGGTGCGAGAGCATTCCCGCCCTCTACACCGAGTACAAAACTCATGAGGATCAACCTCAACAGATGATCGGAAGGCCCCACAATTACGGCCCTCCACACCAGGGTACAATCTGCGGCTGATGGGGGGGCGAGGGGTTCTCTCCGGCTCTTGGGATTCCATTTCGAATCACAATCACAATACTCACTGTATAAAATACAAAAACACACACGTACTTACATATATCCTTGAACAAATACACACAGTAAGAGAGAAAGAATAAAGCCTTCACACAGTGAAGCAAACAAAGCATATGACAAAAAGCGGGCAGAGAGGTGAGCAACACGTCCATCCACCTACGCAACCAAAAGCAAAGTGACTCCTCTCCTCGGAGTCGAGCTAACCGCCAACTGCCGGACAAGTAGTTAACTACCGAACCCCCTTATTTGAAGCTTACAACCGGTTCAGCTGCCGCTAAGTACCTTCCTATTATTAAAGGACCAAGGGTTTGTATACGTATCGGAACAAACACACACGTACTTACGTATATCCTTGCACAAATACACACAGTAAGAAAGAAAAAAGCCTTCACGCAGTGAAGCAAACAAAGCATACGACAAGAAGCGGGCAGAGAGGCAAGCAACACGTCCATCCACCTACGCGGCCGAAAACAAAGTGACTCCTCTCCTCGCAGTCGAGCTGACCGCCAACTGCCGGACAAGTAGTTAACTACCGAACCCCCTTGTTCGAAGCTTACGACCGGTTCAGCTGCCGCTAAGTACCTTCCTATTGTTAAAGGGCCGAGGGTTTGTAAACGTATCGGAACAATATAGCAATATGTATGTACAGTACCTACAAATGTTGGGAACTATTTGTTCTTTTATTACAATAATAATAGATCAGTATTATAGTTTATTCTGTAGGTGAAATAAGATTTTTTTGAAAAGTTGCTTTTTTATTTCATTAAGAGATAAGTATACTGAGAGAGAGAGAGAGAGAGAGAGAGAGAGAGAGAGAGAGAGAGAGAGAGAGAGAGAGACAGAGAGGAGAGCGAGAGAGAGAGAGAGAGGTTGAGATTTTCTTGGATTTTAATTTAGCATTTTATTGATATTTTTGCTATTTACATTCATATTAGTATTTAAAAATGACAATTTGTCGAAAATTGCATTTTTCCTAACTATACAAACCTGAGGTCCTTTAACAATAGGAAGGTAACTAGCGGCAGCTGGGACGGTCGTAAACTTCGAACAAGGGGAGAACGGTAGTTAACTGCTTGTCCGATCGTGCGCGCGCCCGCGGGCCCGAGAGGTGAAGAATCACTTTTGCTTTAGGCCCATGCAAAAAGTTGCAGAGTGAGGGGTGGCATGAGGTGGGACTATATGTAAAGGACCGGTCAGGTTTGATAGTTAGGAAAAATGCAATTTTCGACAATTGTCATTTGTTCCGATACGTAATACAAACCCTCGGTCCTTTAACAATAGGAAGACTCACTTATTGGTGGGAGAAATCTGAGTCTTTTTGGTGAACAGACTGGTGTTCGTCCAACCCTGGAGTGCCTCCCTGGTCGTAAGAGCAAGGGAGGGATCCAAACCTCTGTCCGATTGATCGGGTGTGCACCGCAGGATCAATGGTCAGACCTCTGGGCCAAGTACTAAGAGAGAGGCAAGCGTATCGCTTCGTACCAGCAAGCAAGAACTTGTTCCTGTTTGCAAGAGACAATCATAAAATGATGGGTTTGTCTCAAGTTGGCATCCACTTCCTCCCCTTGTTGGAGGAAGTGGTGGATATTTACTCCTATCCCTACTGAAAGGGATAGGATGGTGCTCTATTGAGTAGCTCACCTGCATCTCGTCCTTACCCAGCAGGGTGACGACCGTGTCCCTCTACCCAGAGGTAGAGGGGAGAAAAAGATGGGAAGAGGAGCCAGTCACACTCTCATTCACTCATCCATTCTTACGGTCACACCAGGACTCGATGCTGTTCAGCCTGCGAGGGTCTGGGTTAACTACACAACGTGTTGAGCAACCACCACGGTTCCCAAGGAAAAAGATCCAAGGAACTGTGGGCAATATCCCGAAGGTAGAAGGAGGTGCATGCGGTCCGGTTGGACCAGGCCCCTGCCTTCACTACCTGCGCCACGGAGAAGTTCTTGCGGAACGCGAGAGAATGATGAAGAGGCGTCCACATCTCATCCTGGGTGTTCGAGTTTCTTCAGACAGCTCCGGTCGCCGGCCTCTCACAGGACAAAGCAGCATACCCTTCGTATCGGAGGCGGTGAAGTCCATTAGGGAGGGTATTGTGAAGGACTCGAACCAATTGTCAGTGACCAAAGGGTTCTGAGTCTTCGCTATGAAGATCGGTACGTAATCGAGCGTCACAAATCCCCATCCCCTTGTGCTTGACTTTGCAAGAAAAGTCATGCAGTTACCTAAGACGAAAAGAAGGGAATAGTCGTATGACCTATCCCTCTTCTCGACTTTGGTTATGTACAGTACTCATACTGATAAGCTATTAAGACGTGGGAAAGTAATGATTGCTCTGGAACAACCGAACTAAGTCCACAGCGTAGTTCGTAACTGACTCGGGCGCTCTGACAGCTGCCGACTGACTGTTTCGGAATCGGCAAGTTGTCCAAGCATCCGGGTAAGTCACGTGACCTTCGCCCTTTAAAGAGTTATGCTGAGAGACCAAACAAATAATATATTTGTTAGTCACCGATGCCGGACGGCGCGGTGATGATTCTCTTAATGCATAAACTCAAAAGGCGAAAGTCAATTGCCTTCAAAAGACCGAGGTCCCTGATGGCAAGAAAATCTCATAGACGTTGAATCTCAGCTTAAGGAGAAACAACACTATGTGACGTTGAAGACGAAGGTAGGCAATGAATGTAACCTACGTCTTCCAGCTGAATCGAGAGAAGGAATCTCAAGATTCTGAACCTGTGCTTACAAATGACTGAAAACGCTAACCGCCATTTCATTGCTGTCCGGTGTGCAATGAAAGCGGGGCGTTCTTCAGTAATGATAACACAGGGGAGAGCGCCTGAAGAACTGCTTCCTCATGGGCTGAAACGTTTGGAAGTAGAGCTGGCTGTGTGGGAGTAGGCGATGTCTTTCAATACATCTGCTAATCCGGGGTGAACAATGAACAATTGCACACCTCCGAATAAGAGATATTTTGAGGACAAACTCAGATTCCGCAAAAATCATTCGCATTATCGCGATACGATGCAGCAAGAGACTATTACAGAATTCTGTTACCGTGCGGTAAACAGAAAGATGAGAGTCGAATAGATATCTCTGTTTAAAATTCTCGCAATACCGAAGACGATGAATACTAGTGTCACAGCAGTAGATGGTCATTCATGTATGCGAGAATCCCCGTTAATCAGAGACTTAAGTCCGTGATTGGGCAGAGATACGGTTGGTATTCAATCAAACGCCAGGTGAGCAAAGACATAGCCAACCTGTGCATCTCGAAGCGGCAGCTGGTACTGAAATGCCTCGGGCAATTCAATACGCAGTAGCTGTCGCTGACTCGTCATCCTGAGTTGCCAAGTAATCCTTTCCACGAAGGAATGCGTTCGGCTAGAACCACCGAGCATAAAAAGATATGCTCGAGCAATTATATTTATGCGAAACGAATTTCGGTAAATATAAAAGCTTAAATGCTGTTGTTGTGACAACACCATAAGTATATAAAATTGAAACTGGAAACTCCAGGGAGGTTGCAGGCAACCCCGAGTTGCAGTTCAATTAGAATACTTCTCATCTACTTCGCATCCGTAGAGTAACAGGATATGCGCCTACCCTCGGACCATTCAACTGCTTAGCAGAATCATATCGCGAGGTTAATATACGTAGTATATTTGTAGGATTCTGAAACAAAACGATCTCCATCCTAAATTCTTTCCCTTCAAGAAAACAAAAAATAAGGATTGGAGATCGACCGCCTTCGATCTCTAAGAAAGAGAGAGAAGGAGAAGTCTTCCCCGAAGGAAAGCTTCAAATGGTGCACAGAATAACGAAGACGAAAATTCAAGCCAAACTGGGATATTCAAGTTCCATGCTTGTTATTTCCCTTTTCTCGCTAATCCAGGGCTGGACCGCCACTGTGGAGATATATTCCTTCGGCGACAGTTCCTTCTTCCAACGCTAAGAACTAAAGGAATTCGAGCATTCGGCGAGATCCCCGATTATCGTGGTACAATTATCGGGAATACTCGTCTAAACTCCCCTTGGACAGTGGTCTCTGCCATGTTGTGCTAGAAATTCTGCAGAATTCTAAGCGCCCAGCGAAACCCCCACCGCATTCGTTAAACGAATATCGGTTAGTTGTCCTCTCGATTCCCGTAGAAATCGGAG
The DNA here is from genome assembly GCF_015104395.2 of Macrobrachium nipponense. NCBI lineage: Eukaryota > Metazoa > Arthropoda > Malacostraca > Decapoda > Palaemonidae > Macrobrachium > Macrobrachium nipponense. Next base: position 105,590,897 of record NC_087205.1, on the reverse strand, counting down.
ATGGTGCAGGGTCCCTCCTCCACGACCGTGGTTACGTCAGGTAGGACCCGGAGGTCCCCCCCCCCCCCCGGTAGCGCAGTTCCCAATCGTGGGATCCTACAGAAAAAGTCTGTAGGATCCTACCCCTTTCCCTCGTAGCCGTAAGGAGAGAAGGGAATGGGGAAGGAAAAGGATATTGCTCGCCCTTCCAGCGGCACTAGCATTTGGAGACGAGAGTAGGAGCAGACCATCACCTTGGGGCGCATGGCCTTCCTCCCACCCCCCTCCCCCCCCGAGGAGGGTCACGAACTCGTGCTGTAGGTAAGCATCTGCCACCACTGTGAACTTTGTCTGTGTGGGGCTGATCGACACCTGACAGGAGAGCCAAAACCGTCCTCTGACTCATTCCAGTCCTCGTCGAGATCGAAACCTCTCAGGAGGACGGGGAAGGGGGGGGGGGAAGAAGAAGAAGAAGAAGAAGAAGAAGAAGAAGAAGAAGAAGAAGAAGAAGAAGAAGAAGAAGAGCTGCAATACTCCGAAAAAACGCCGCTGTCGTGGCAGAGGAGGGGAAGTAGCTTGCCCGACCGGCTAGACCTGAGCGAGCCTTCTCGTCCGGAGACGAGAGGCTCTCCTGGTTCAGAACCGAGTCGAGAAGCTCTTATCGCGGCAAGCCCACCGTCAGTCTGGTTCCCTACTCGGGCTCGAGAGACTTGAGCCGTGGAGCGGCGATCCTCTCCCCAGTCGTTGTGGCTGATGAATCAGTGCAATAACCTGGGCAAAGTTACTCTGAATCTCGGGAAGTTACAGCGTCTTGAGGAGTAGGACCGTCCCAGTCCCTCCAACAAGAGCAGGGTCCTCCCAAGACCCTCCTCCTTCAGAGAAGGACCAGCAACAGATCCCTGACAGTTGCCTCCAATCACTTGCGCGTTACCGTCCTGGCTGGTCCTAAGAGACCATACCTGGCACGTGCGGTGTCGTGACGGGATAGTGAGCGGCGAATCTCTCACGATCACTCCTATATAATATACCACCATACTCTCGCTCTTCCCCGGCATATTCCGAGGAAGTTTAAGGGTATCGGAGAGACAGAACTGACGCTACCCGGCCCCCTCCCCCCCTGACGGTCGCCTCCAATCACTGTGCGTTACGTCCTGGCTGGTCCGCCTAAGACCCATACGTGGCACGTGCGGCGTCGTGACGGGATCGTGAGCGGGCGCACCTCTCACGATCACTCCTAGCTACCTCGCTCTTCCCGCGTACCCCGAGGATGTTGAAGGTGGGAGTGAGAGAACACGCGACCTTACGCTCCCCCCCCGCTCGCTGGCAGGACCCAGCGTAAGTGGGGACTGCAGCCGATCACCAAACCTGGCGGTGGGGATCGATCTGCAGGCCTGGCCGTGCCGCTCATCTGTGGCGAGTGGCTCCGACTGAGCACGTCGACCCCGGTCCCGTGCGTCAGACGAGCTGCTGCTGGCTACCGTATCTCCGCCCGGTCCCTGTGGGAGCGGCGGTCAGGGTGACCTGCAGAGCTCGCTTTCGCGGTGAGAGACCGGTGAGCATCCTTGCGGCACGTCAAAACCGCTGGTACCAGCCGAGGCTGGTACCGTCGGTCGAGGGGACCTCTTCCCAGCCTCAACCCGTGGCCGGTCAGAGACCGTCACGTCCACCCGAGGTACCAGCTGGTCGCTACGAGAGCGGCCGCTGGCCTGGCGAGAGTCACCTGAGCGGCTCTCGACAGTCTTCTGCTCCGTGCCTCGGTCATGACGCTGAGCGAAACTCAGGCGTCTTAACTTTGGCTGCACCGTCACCCGAAGGAGACCGTACACTCAGAACTTCTCGCGGACGAGAAACCGAGCCGGTACCTGGCTTAGCAGCAGAGCTACCAAGACCAGGCAAGGGTGTACCAGTGGTAGCCAGCACACCCTTGGTCCCCGTCTTCTTCTTCTTCTCAGAAGAGGAGACGGGCCCCGTTCCCGAAGGAACAGGAGGACCAGCAGAAGAACCCCCCGTCACACCGGAGTGAGACGAGCCCTTCGAAGTTCCCGAAGGAGTCTTCTTAGGGGGAAAACCCGGGTTACCAGCTGGTCGCTGCGAGAGCGGCCGCTGGCCTGGCGAGAGTCACCTGAGCGGTTCTCGCCAGCCTTCTGCTCCGTGCCGCGGTCTTGGCGCAGAGCGAACTCTGGCGCTGAAACTTTGGCTGCACGGTCTACCCGAGGGAGAGCGTACACTCGGGATCTCCCGCGAACGAGAGACCGCAGCCGGAACCTGGCGTAGCGGCATCGCCGCTAGCACCAAGGCGAGGAAGTACCAGTGCTAACTGATACTCCTCTGGTCCCGTCTATCTCTTCCTTGCGGAAGGGGAGACGGGCCCCGCTCCCGAAGGAGCAGGAGGACCAGCAGAAGGACACCCCCGTCCCACCACCGGTGGGACGGGCCCTTAGAAGTTTCCGAAGGAGACTTCTTAGGGGGGGGGGAGGCAGCCTTCTTCTTCTTCGGCTTATGGGCCTTAGAAGTCGAAAGGGGAAGAGGCAGCAGCAGACGAAGACGAAGATGACACCTTCCTCTTCTTCGTCAGCTCACGCAGGACAGTCGTCAGGTCCTATTGCCGAAGCAACACGGCCCGACTGCACCTGTCCGGAAGGACCTGGCACTGGGAAAGACACACCATGGGCAGGACCAGCATGGACAGGCGCAGGAACCAGGAGCGACAGGAACAGCAACCAGCTCAGGAGCGGCAGGAACAGCGGCAGCGGTAAACAGGCAGAAGGGGGGGGGGGGGGGGGGGGGGGGGGGGGGGGGGGGGTGGCAGCAAGCAAGCCAGTAGCGGGAACCACATCAGCGGCAGGTACGGCAGGCGCAGCCATTGCCTTGTAGAATCATCGGCAGCCAGCGGGAACCTGGGTACTGGCGGCCGGTCCAGGGGGGCGAGCTGCTGGAACAGCGGAAGTCTGGGGCAGGCAACACGAAGAAAACAACAGGCGGCGCGGCATACCCTCCTCGGTACGGCGGCGACCGGCCCTAGTAGCGGCAGACGGCGTCACCGACAGGCATGGGGATGTGTAGACCAGCGGGGGGAAGCAGCATAAGCGGCCGTGGAGGTTGTAGTGGAGACCGCTCCAAGGTCACCACCCCAGACCTCGCTAGACGCTGCAGCAGATCGTGGATGCTAGGCACGCCCTGCAGCCGCAGTGGCCCATACCTGTCCAAGGTCATCTCCCACGGATGTAGCACTGAAAAACCGGTAGCACAGACAGATTAGTAAGAGGGGTTCCCTCACGCACGGGGGGGAGACATGCCCACCCGAACGCAAGGAAGACCCCAAATACAAAATACGAGGAAGCTGAGCGGGGGGCAGGAAAGAAGACGAAGAATCGGATACCAAAGGGAGTCGCGGGAGATCTTTCCGATGACTTCCTGGCAGACCTTCGCTTCCCCTACCCCCGCACAGCAGTGAAAAGTAATATGAAAATGAAACAGAATACTGCACTTGCGATTCACTTCATAGAACTTAAAGGGGGAAAGATCAATTCCCGGGTAAGAGCGGAAACTTGATCCATAATAATAATTTGATGTATCAAAAAATAATTAATATGAAAATGAAAAGAATACTGCATTGCGATTTTCACTTTCACAGAAATAAATTTCGTAAGGATTTAATTCCCGGGTTAAGAGCGGAATTGATTCCAAAATTAAAATTTGATTCAATAATAATTCAAAATGAAAAGAATACGCTTGCGAATCCACCTTTCATTGCGCAATCATACAAAAATAAGAGGCTCGTGCGACGCAATCACGCCATCAGCAACGAAGCACAGGGCATAATGAAAAAGAGTACTTACATCTTTCAATTACACACTTTCGCCCAAAATACATGACTCGGCGCGAGTGCGCCCGCCCTCGGCACCGAGACATAATTCAAGTCAATTTCATGAAAAGAGCGGAAATCGCCGCATCTACGGTGATAGCTCCATGTTGATTCATAATTAAGTAATGAAAATGAAAACAGTGTACTTACAGTTTCATTTTCAAGTCAAACAAACCATTAGTAGAAAACACAATATAAACAAAGCATACGACGATGAAGCGGGCAGAGAGCGATGACGAACACGTCCTTCACACCCGCGGCCGCCGAAAGCAAAGTGGTTCTTCACCTCTCGGGCTCGGGCGAGCGGGCGCGCGCACGATCGGACAAGCAGGTTAACTACCGGTTCTCCCCTTGTTTTTGAAGCTTACGACCGTCCCAGCTGCCGCTAGTTACCTTCCTATTGTTGAAGGACCGAGGGTTTGTATTACGTATCGGAACAAATTAGTAAATAATTTTTATCATAAAATGTATTTAGTCATGAAAAGATGAAAATATGACAATTTGTCTAAAATTGCATTTTTCCTAACTATACAAACCTGAGGTCCTTTTACAATAGGAAGGTACTAGCGGCAGCTGGATAGGTCGTAAGCTTTCGAACAAGGGGTTCGGTAGTTAACTGCTTGTCCGACAGGCGCGCAGCGCGCGACTGGGAGGTAAACAAAATCACTTTTGCTTTTGGCCCAAGCAAAAACTGCAGAGATGAGGGGTGGCATGAGGTGGGCTATGTGTAAAAGGACCTCAGGTTTGTATAGTAGAAAAATGCAATTTTAGACAAATTGTCATTTGTTTCCGACACGGCATACAAACCTTCGGCCTTCCTTTTACAATAGGAAGACTCACTTCTTTTTGGTGGGTGGAATCTGAGTCTTTTGTTGAACAGACTGGTGTTCGCCCAACCTTGGAAGCCTCCCTGGTCGTAAGAGCGAGGGAGGGATCCAAGCCTCTGTCCGATTGATCGGGGTGTGCACCGCAGGATCAATGGTCAGACCTCTGGACCGAGTACTAAGAGAGAGGCAAGCGTATCTCTTCGTACCAGCAATGTAAGAACTTGTTCCTGTACAGGAGCAAAGTTTAAGTCATGGTTTGACTCTTGTAGGCATCCACTTCCCCCCCTTGTAGAAGGAAGTGGTGGATATTCTGCTCCCATCCCTCGTGAAAGGGATAGGATGGGGCTCTGTCATATAGCTCACCGGCATCTCGTCCTTATCCAGCAGGGTGATGACCGTATCCCTCTACCCACAGGTAGAGGGAAGAAAAAGATAGAAAGAGAAGCCGTCACTTTCTCATCACTATCTATTCATACAGTCACACCCAGGACTCGATGCCTGTTCAGCCTGCTAGGGGTCTGGGTTAGCTAGACGACGTGTTGAGCAGCCACCACGGGTCCTAAGGAAACCGATCCAAGGACCTATGGGCAATATCCAAGAGGTAAGGAAGTTGCCTTCCATACCTGCGCCACGGAGAAGTTCTTACGAAACGCCAACGAGGGGCCAATACTTCTGACTTCGTGAGTTCTCGGACGGGACGTACGGATGTCGTCACTACCATCAGCCTCCTACGCCCTCCTGAAGACCTCACGCAGCCAGGACGAAAGAGTTCTTGATACTTCTTCTTGTTGACCCCCTTTGCTAACGGAGAGGCGTCGACACTCAGGCCCGACGTGTCGAGTTCTCTTCAGATAGCGCCGTAGCGTCCTCCCAGGACAAAGCAGCATTTCATCCACAGCATTATCTGCATGACGCACCCGTACTCTCTTCGCCGATGCCAGGTCCAGCAAGACGAGGGTCATTTGAGTTCCCTGGTTGGCAAGACCTTTGGAAGCTGCTCCTAAGCAAGGAGATCTCGAACGAGTTCGAGATGTCCAATCCCGTCAGTTTCAGGAGGATCGACCAAGGCGGCTCTGTATCCTTGACTGTGGGAACTTAGAGGAGCTTCCTCGGCGAAGAAAAAACGAGGAAATCCGCTACCTGCTGAAGATTGGCTCTGAGAAGAGATAGGCCCCAAGTCTACAACACCAACCACCGAAGACGGCCGACTTCCCCTGGTACACAGCTGCAGAGACTGACGGACGTTTCCAGCCATCTCTGTTGCTGCGCTACGAAAAAGCTTCTCGTACGCAAGAGAAGTGGATAACAGCCAGCCGTGAAGACGTAGGGACTGGACTGCTCGGTGGTACACGCTCGACGTGCTGGCTGGCCGAGAAGGTTGTTGCCAATGGGGAATCTCTCTCGGTTCTCTTGCGAGCAAGAGCCAGCAGGTCCGATACCAAATGGCCTGTGGCCATTTGGAAGCCATCAGGATCATCCTGAGATTCGGGATGACCAGTGCTCGACTGATCACCTTGCGAATCAGGCTGAACGGGGGGAAAGGCATAGGCGAAGAGGTTTGTCCCACGGGTGTTGAAGAGCGTCCTCTGCAGCTGCCCATGGATCCGGCACGGCCCGAGAGAAGAACACCTGGAGCTTCCTGATGTGCCGGATGGCGAACAGATCCTCGACTGGTCGCCCCCAACAGGTCGAAGAGCCTTTCCGCCACGTCCTGGTGTAGAGGACCATTCGGTCCTTATCACCTGATCCCGACGGCTGAGCGTGTCTGCTACTACATTCCTTCCCTGGAATGTAGCGTGCCGACAGCTCTATTGAGTGTGCCTCGGCCCACTCGTGCACCTGCCGAGTCAACTGATACAACGGGAGAGACACTAGGCCCCCCCGTTTGTTGACGGTAAGCCACCCCACCGGTGTTGTCGTACATCAACACCACTGAGTGTCCATCAAGCGGTCCTGGAAACCTCCTTGGAGAGCAAGGACGCTGCCTTTAGTTCCAGTACATTGATGTGAAGGTGCTTGTCGTTCTCGTACCACACTCCTGAAGTCCGCAACTCTTCCAGGTGTGCACCCCATCCCTCGGTCGATGCGTCTGAGAGCAGCTGCATGTCCGGGGGGAGAGTGCCCGGAGGCACTCCTCTTAAGGGGTTCTGTCGTCCAGTCACCTGGCTAGGTCCTGCCTCACCTCCTGTGTCAGTGACCATGGAAGGCTTGGGGGATCCGTCGCCTGTGACCAACTCTCCTTTGGTCTCCCTGAAGAGACCGCAGGTGAAGACGCCCGTTAGGGACTGGCTTCCCGAGTGACGACAGGTGTCCGATCACGACTTGCCATTGCTGAGCTACCTGTTCCTGGCCGAGACAGGAACTGGTTGGCTGCCTCCCTGAATCTGCTACCGTGTCGATCAGCATACCCACCCAGGTACTTCATCCTCTGCTTGTGCTCGAGATCGGACTTTTCGAAGTTCAGAACGTCCCAGATCGACAGAACTCGAGCAGTCGATCCCTGTCCTGTAGCAACTGCGAGCGGGAGCTCGCCAGGACTAACCAATCGTCGAGATACCTCATCAGACGTATACCCGTGCGAATGGGCCCAAGCAGACACCAGAGTGAACACTCGCGTGGAATAACACCTGTGGGGCGGTTGAGAGACCGAAGCAACGTGGCCTGAACTGGTACACCGTCCCGTCGAGGATGAAGCGGAGGTACTTTCTGGAGGACTGATGAATGGGTATTTGTAGATCCGCATCCTTCAAGTCACTGAAAGCATGAAATCGTTCTCCCATGATAGAGTCGAGCACTGAGCGTGCCGTCTCCATCGTGAACCGGGTTCTGGCGAACCAACCGGGGAAGTTCGGGGGAAGAGAGATCTATCACTGGGCGCCAGCCTGTTGTAGACTTTTCCACCAGGAAGAGTCGGCTGTAAAGCCCGGTGACTGATCCGTACCGATTTCTACAGTTCTCTTGCTCAGCATGGTCTTGATCTCCTGTCTCAATGCTACGTCCTTCGATGCCCCCTGGAACGTACGCCTGCTGTTGGACCGGGTCCCAATGGCTGGCCAGGCACTCCCCCACTCCGGCAGCAGGTGAGGGGGAATGCCGTCCTTCCATTGTGAACGTCGTCTGGTTTGGGGCTGATCGAGACCTGACAGGAGAGAGCCGATACCGCTCCGACTCATTCAGTCCTCGTCGAGGTCGAAACCTCAGAGGACCGAAGGGATATATAAATACGATGTCCGAAGACACGTAGAAACGCCTCTGTCGCAGTAGAGGAGGTGAAGGAGCTTGTTCGACCGTCCAGAAACTGAGAGAGCCTCCTTGTCCGGAGACGAGAGACTACCTGGCTCAACCCAGTCGGCAAGCTCCGATCGCGGCAGACCCACCGTCGATTTGGATTCCCTCTCGGGCCCCAAAACGACTCGAGCCGAGACGTGGCTCTGCTGGTGGGAGCGGCGATCCTTCCCCGAGGTCATTGTGCTGACGAATCAGCGCCGTAACCTCGGCAAAGTTCCTCTGGATCTCGGAAGTCACAGCATCTTGCAGAGTGGGACCGTTAAGCCCTTCGAACAAGAGCATATTCCGAGAACCTTCCTCCTAAGAAGGGGGAACAGCGACAGCCCTCTCGGTCTTCCCCATCCACTTGCGCATACGTCCTGGCCGGTCCAAGAACCGTGCCTGGCACGTAGGGCGTCGTGGTGGGATCATGAGGGGCGCACCCCTCACGATCAATCCTCAATACCTCGCTCCTCCCGGTGTAACCCGAGGAGGTTGAAGGTACGGGAGAGGCAGACCTGACGCTCCCTCGTCGCTCGCTGGCAGGACCAGCAGGCTTGGAGGGCTGCAGGCGATCGTCAACCCGCGGTGACGATCGAGCTGCAGGCCTGGTCGAACCGTCTCGCTGTGGAGAACGGCTGGACTGAGCACAGCGGCACTGATCTCGAGTGTCAGAAGAGCTGGTGCTGGTTGCCGTACCCGATCGCTCTCTGTGAGAGCGACGGTCAGGCGACCTGCAGGCTCCACTGTCGCAGTGAGACCGGTGCTTGTCCTCACGGCACGTCACGTCGCTGGTTCCAGCCGTGGCTGGCACCGGCGAACGGGAGGACCTCTTCCCAGCCTCAGCCGTGTCGGTCGTGGACCGTCACGTCCCCGTGTAGCCAGCTGTTCACCGGGAGAGTGAGAGCTGTCTGGTGAGAGTCGCATGAGCGGCTGTCACCAGTCTTCCGGCCCCGTGCCGGTTGAACCTGACGCTGAGCGGACTCAGAGGTCTGGTTCCTGGCTGCACGGTCGCATGGTAGGCGACCGTACACTCGGTACCTCCCGCGAACGGGTAGGCCGCGACGGACCCTGATGCAGTGGCAGAACCACTGACACCAGGCGAGGAAGTACCGGTGTTAGCCGGTACCCCTCTGGTCCCCGTAGTCTTCTTCCTTGCGGAAGAAGAGACGGGCCCCGCTCCCGAAGGAGCAGGAGGACCAGCGGAAGGAACCCTCCCGTCCCACCGAGGTGAGACGGGTCCCGAGAAGCTCCCGAGGAAGCTTCTTAGGAGGGAGGAGGCGACCTTCTTCTTCCTCGGCTGTAAAGCCTTAGAAGTCGAAGGGGAAGAGGCGGCGGCCGACGACGATGAAGAAGATGAAGACGACGACCACGACACCTTCCTCCTCTTCTTCGTCAGCTTCCTCAGGACAGACGTAAGATCTGCTATCCAGGGCGGAGCCGGGGCTGCTGTAGCCGAAGCCACAGGGCCCGGACGCACCTGTACAGACAGACCAAAGTCTGGGGTAGTACCACCACGAACAGGACGACATCAGCAGGTATGGGCATCTCAGGAACAGCAGGCACGGCCAGCACATGATCGGTAGGGACAGCCAGCGCAGCAACGGCAGGAACAGCCAGCGCAGCAACGGCAGGGACAGCCAGCGCAGTAACTGATGGACAGTCAGCCCAGAATCGGCAGGTACGGCAGGGCAGCACCCGGAACACACAGGAAGTGGGAGCAGCAGCCAGCAAACATCCTGGTACCGGCGGCAGGTCCAGGGGGGCGAGTTCTAGGGCAGCGGAAGTGTGGTCGCTGCAGCGCGGCAACCACGAGCGGCGGCGGCACGCCCCCCTCTCGGTACGGCGAACGGCAATTCACAGCGGCGTAGGCAAGGACTGTTACCAACGTGAGGCGAGTACACCAGGTGAGGAGGGACGTCGTCACCTGGTTGCGTGGTCACCATCCATGGGTGACCGCAGTAGGCCCAGACAGAACCGCAGCCCCTGGACACCAGCACGCTCTGCAATTGGAAGGACGCCCATACCTCACCAAGGTCCACTCTCGTGGCCAGTAGCACCTGCGGAAATAATAGTAGTAGCGATTAATGGGGGGAAATCCCCTCGTGCGTGGGGTTTGATCCCTCCCGAACGAGTGGAAGACCCCTAATACAATTGTACATCGGGCACCGAGCGCCCTCCCCCGCGCTCGACGGATCGGGCGAGGAGAAGAACGCCGATAACCTCCCCCCCCCCCTAAGGGGAAGAGCCATCTGTGGGAACTGAGCGGGGGGGGGGTCTCTGTTCCCACCCCCGCACAGTACCCATGTACCCAACAACAATATAAGAGCCCTAGAGCAATCGTGGCCATCGGCACGAATACAAGGCATAAGGATCAATTCCCTGACTGAGCGAACTTGAACCAATAATAATAATATTGATGCAATCAATAATAAGGAACAAAATGAAAATGCATCTTGCAAACGATTTCACTTCACAAAGAATAAGGGCTCGGATCGAGCGCATTCGCGCCCTCGGCACCGAGCGCAAGGGTGAAAGGTTTTATTCCTTACCTATGGATCAAGGTTTCTGGAAACCTTGATCCATAATGAATTGATGCAATCAAGAAATATGAAAATGAAAAGACTACTGCGCTTGCGATTTCACTTCATACAAATAAAAAAAACAAGGGGAAGGATCAATTCCCGTGAATAGCGGAACATGATCCCAGTCAACAATGCAATCTCAATAAAAAAACAAAAATGAAAATGAAAAAGAACTGCACTTGCGATTTCACTTCATTCAAAAATAAAAAGGGGGAAGGATCAATCTCCGGGTAAGCTCGGAAACTGATCCAAAATGAGTATTGCTACAATAAAAAATATATATGAAAATGAAAAAGAATACTGTTACTTGCGATTCCACTTTCATACTGAATAAGTTTCCGTGTCGAGCGCATTCGTTCGGCAACGGGCATACAGGTCAAATAAATATAAATGAAAAGAGCACTTACTTACGATTTTCATCTACACATTTCCAACCCAATATACGCTCGGAGCGAGCGCTCCCGCCTCGGCACCGAGCATACCCAATCCGAGGATCATTCTGGGAAAATGATTCCCGCAATTACGCCCTTTCAGTCCCGGCACTCGGGTAATCGAATTGAGGGCGTTGTGAACCAAGATCCTTTAATTCACAATTGAATTCAATGAAATGATTGTACTTACAATTCAGTTTCACTAGATACATAGAAAAAGAAAAACACAATCATGCGAAAGCAAACGACGATGAAGAAGGGCAGAAGAGCGATGATACACGTCCACACGCCAGCAGGCCGAAAGCAAAAAAGTGATTTGTTTACCTCCCAGTCGCGCGCGCGCGCCTGTCGGACAAGCAGTTAACTACCGAACCCCTTGTTCGAAAGCTTACGACCTATCCAGCTGCCGCTAGTACCTTCCTATTGTAAAAGGACCGAAGGTTTGTATGCCGTGTCGGAACAAACAGTAATAAGTGAATCTTGCTCTATGAAAAAAAATCGCGATTTCATCAATTTTCTGGGTTCCACAAAAAAGTAAGTAAAGTATTTTAGGATAAAATTTACAGCACATACAGGCTGTCCACGGGTTACGACGGGGGTTCCGTTATTGAGACGCGTTGTAACCCGAAAATCGTTGTAAGCCAGAACATCACCAAAAATGCTAAGAAAACCTTACTTTTAATGCTTTGGGTGCATTGAAAACTATGTAAACTGCATTCTTATTGCCTTTTGCATAAAAAACCTTCAAATACTGATTATTTTATATTTTTGATGTCATATTTCTTCTGCCAAATGAGCGTTGTAGGTGTCATAACCCTGGAAATAATTTCTGATGAATATAACTGAAAAGCGCTTTAACCTCGGAACGTCGTAAGCCGAACCCGTCGTAAATTGGGGACTGCCTGTATATGTAAAAATACATCGGTAGTTTATAGAACAGTGTCACCACTATCGCACTGTGTAAAATTAGTACGTACGTACGAACGAGACTGTAGGTTCGGTGACATCACGGTGATCATACGTATTTATGTGTGAATGAATATACATTTATGATAAAAAAAATTAGTTCTATACTGATTACAGTACCATACTGTAATAGTAATGTAATCAAATCAAAATAAAGTAATGAATGCAAACTGTAAACTTGTAAAGTGTATATTTATCTTTTGAAAAATACTTTCCCCAAGAAATTATTATTCCTTGAAGAGGCTTTTTATATAAAGATATTCCAACATTACATAAGATAGCATTTTATTATGAAGATATGCCAATAATATAGAAGGTAAAAGTGGTTTCTAATACGTTTACGCTTCGTTGCCGATCGCAAACAAAAATATGATCATCTATGACAATTATCGTCGTATGACTGCAGTGTTCGGAGAAGTTAATTACGTACTACCAATACAATAATGAAGTTCGAACTTTGAATTAAAAATTAATGTTTTCCTAAATTTTATTATACTACCGTACTTATAGTATTCAGCAAAAGCATCATTACCTTGTTGGGGGTTTCATGCCTGCTAGACCAAGACCACTATTTTTGTTATAGAGGTGTTGCCATGTGGATATAACCAACATACAGTGACATTCACTTACACAAAATATCAAATTCAAGTCATAACATATATAATGACGACACAATAATATTAGAAAAAAATTACCTTGTCTCCTGCATTATGTTTATCTGCACCATCAGACCAGTTTGCTAAGACAAGATATGCTAATGAAATTTTCTCAAGCTCTGCAACATGACTACCCAGTTCTGTCTTCTTTAATTTATTTATCAGAAGCTTTGCAGCCTGAACTCGACCCTGAAAAGAGAACGAAACATTAAAACCATGGAATTATATAGCTCCCAAAAGGCAGGTACAGCTAGGGCTTGAGGAGACCCTGCAAACATCCTTAGGTAACGCCTCCAGTACACCATGATAAGTGCAATTACAGTGCCACCACCTAAAGGGCTAGTGCTATGATGCCATGTATAGAAAAATGACAGAGAAACAAATTCTGACAGTATGACAAAATACAAAACGGAGTATTAGTAATGGTCAAAGATGAAATGGCAAATGTGATACAAGTGGGATGAAAATGCAGAAAAATAGTTAGATCTTAGAAAAGATGTACTACATGTTCTCAATTAACTTGACCACAATCAGGTAAGACCCAAAAAAGATGAGCAAGAATATTAGGATATCACAAGCATAGACAAAAACTGGCAAAGTAAGGGTAGATAAGCATGAGGAGACCTAAATGCTACATAGGTACTCAGAGAATTGGTTTTAGAGATGTGATGGGAAAATATGTAATTAATATTAAATTGACAAATTTTCAATCGATTTGTATTTTTCATAACCAACAAACCTAAGGTCGTAACAATAGGACAATCTTCGCATATGAGGTGGAAGCTGGTCAACAACCTGGCATGGAACCTCGTGATGCTTCAGACTTCCTTCCAATCCAGGATATGAGAGGGGTGGCTAGAGGTGGAGCAGTTAACATTAAGACCTCAGGTTTGTTAGCTATGAAAATTACAAATTGATTGAAAATATTTCATTTGTTCATAGGCACAACAAACCTTCAGTCTTTACAATAGGATAGACTTATACTTGGAGGGAGGCACAAGTACCCTCAAACGGGCTGAGGCTTCAGCCCATCTGACCACCCTTTCTAGAAGATCGAGTTCTAAACAAGGGGGGGTCTGAGTCCGTGAGAAAATAGAGAAGTGAGTATCTAAAAACTAGGCATGCTGGGATTAAACCCAATGAGACATATCCTGATTCATTACATTCGTGGACGGTAAAGAGAACTCTGTCAATTTAAGCAACAAACTATGTACGTAGGCCACAGGGGTTTGTTACCACTCCTCCCTCCCTTTATCAGAGAGAGGAGTAAGTGGTACTGAGAAGCAGATTTGTTTATTGGATATGAACAAACCAAATAATTGCAACCAGTATGGCTATCACACTCACCTGTATCAAACCAGTTCCAGCTTATGACGCCTTATTCTTCAACCCGCCCATAGGAAGAAGATTAGAAAAAAAGAGAAAGGAGGAGACCAGCCATCTCACTCATTCCTCTTCCACATAATCATCTTAGGTAAGATACAAACTGTCCCCTAGGGGTACCAGATGAGCTACACAACTGTTGGGTAGCCACCACCAGACCCAAGGAAAAAGTGTCCAAGGACATGTGGGGAATGTCCTTCAGGAAAAGGAAGTGAATGTGGTCTGCCAAAGCCAGGACCAAATTTTAAAATCCCATGAACAGACAAGTTCATTCCTCTGATGTCTCTGCTCTAGCCTGCACAGACTAACAGAACCATAAGGTGAGGAGTATGCCTGCTTAATCACCTCACCTAACTAGAATGAAATGGTGTTCTAGGAAACTTCCATTTAGGACCGGCTGGTGCTAATAAAGTGTACGACATTTAGGTCTCAGTTAACCCTCTTACGCCGGAGCGGTAAATAAAAAATTGTCTCCCGTGTGCCGGAGGGGTTTCGGAGTGAGCGCGGAAGCGGAAAAAATATTTTTTTCAAAAAATCACAGAGCGCTTAGTTTTCAAGATTAAGAGTTCATTTTTGGCTCCTTTTTTTGCCATTGCCTGAAGTTTAGTATGCAACCATCAGAAATGAAAAAAATTATCATTATCATATATAAATAATGCGATATATGATAGCGCAAAAATGATATTGTTATGTTACAATAAAGTTTCATACATACTTACCTGGCAGATATATACATAGCTAAGACTCCGTCGTCCCCGACAGAAATTCAAATTTCGCGCCACTCGCTACAGGTAGGTCAGGTGATCTACCGGCCTGCCCTGGGCGGCAGGACTAGGAACCATCCCCGTTTTCTATCATATTTTCTCTCTTCCGCCTGTCTCCTGCGGGGAGGCTGGGTGGGCCTTTAATTGTATATATCTGCCAGGTAAGTATGTATGAAACTTTATTGTAACATAACAATATCATTTTCATACAATCAACTTACCTGTCAGATATATACATAGCTGATTGGCACCCTTCGGTGGAGGGTAAGAGACAGCTACTATATGGAATAGACAGGTAAACAACATATGTTGTAGGTATAAATAAAACCTTGGTTCCTACCTGATAGGTGGTAGACTTCGTGGGTGTTTGCCCAGTAGTCTGCATCACCTCAAGAAACTTTAGCGAGATATATGATCTATGGCCAAGAGTTCTTGTGGGTCTGCCGATGGGGTCTTATCCGCTTACTCGGCAGAGCCTGAAAGGACTTTGTCAATGGGTGCTGATCCACTTATATGACAATACACCTTATGAAGGAGCACACAACCAATCCCGACCACCTGATCCTAACCATATGTTAGAACTAAGGATTGTTCCAAGTTATCCCCGAACTCTTCACAACAACCGTAACTCAAAAACCACTACGCACACATACATTAATTTCTAAAAACATTATACTCATCTAATTAGATATGACAGATTCTCTTACTGAACAACATAGACGGCCGCCCGTGCTAAACCAAGTCCTCCATTGTTCGAAGAGACTCCAGACCATATCCAAAAAGAAGAAAAGTATATACTTTTAAGGATTGGTGTCGGCTCCCGTACCCAGAATCGTATCCGCCGATATGAAAGGGCCCAGAGAAAAACACTTCTCATACGTCACACGAACGTCTTTCAAGTAATGAGATGCAAATACTGAGTTGCATCTCCAAAATGTCGTATCTATGATGTTTTTAAGCGACATATTCTTATGAAACGAGAGAGACGTCGCTACTGCTCTCACTTCATGAGCTTTAACTTTCAACAGTCGTAACTGTTCGTCAGAACAGACCTTATCGCGTCTGTAATGACGTTCCTCACAAAGAATGCCAGAGCATTCTTGGACATCAGTCTTGTGGGGTCTTTTACCGCGCACCAAAGACCTTGTCTAGAGCCTCCCATCTGATGCTTTCTCTGAATGTAGAACTTTAGAGCTCTTACAGGGCATAGAGATCTTTCTGCTTCTCTTCCTACGAGACTCGATATGCCTTTGACTTCGAATGACTTAGGCCAGGGATTCGAGGGATTCTCATTCTTAGCTAAAAACAGGGTCTTAAACGAGCAAATAGCTGAGTCTTCCTTGAAACCTACTTTATCTTGCAGAGCATGTAATTCCCTAACTCTCTTTGCCGTAGCTAAAGATAATAGGAATAGGCATTTTCTGGTGATGTCTCGAAACGAAGCCACATGAGGAGGTTCGAATCTTTCAGATGAAAGAAACTTGAGAACCACGTCTAGGTTCCAGTTCGGAGGGACCGGTTCCTTCGACTTTGAAGTCTCAAAGGACCTTATGAGATCGTGGAGATCTTTATTATCTGCCAGATCTAATCCTCTATTCCTGAAGACTGCCGAGAGCATACTTCTGTATCCCTTTATTGTGGATACAGCTAGATGAGATTGCTCTCTCAGGAATAGAAGGAAATCAGCAATTTCCGCTATAGAGGTAGTGGAGGAGGACAACTTCTTAGTTCTACACCACCTTCTAAAAACCTCCCACTTCGACTGATATACTTTCGTAGTGGAGGTTCTGCGTGCTCTCGCGATCGCGCTTGCAACTTCACGAGAAAACCCTCTCGCTCTGACGAGTCTTTCGATAGTCGAAAGGCAGTCAGAGCGAGAGCGGGGAGGTTTTGATGATACCTCTTGAAGTGTGGTTGTCTGAGAAGATCCATCCTTCTTGGTAGGGATCTTGGAAAGTCTACGATCCCTCTACCACCTCCGTGAACCAATCTTGGGCCGGCCAAAAGGGGGCTATCAATGTCATCCTCGTCTCCTTTGACGCCACAAACTTTTTTTAGTACTAGTCCCAGGATTTTGAATGGAGGAAAAGCATAGACGTCTACGCGAGACCAATCTAGCAGGAAGGCGTCTACCATAAGAGCTCTTGGGTCTTCCACGACCGAGCAAAAGACTGCCAGCCTTTTGGAGATGAATGTGGCGAAGAGATCCACATGAGGTGTCCCCCACAGCGACCAGAGATCTTGACACACCTCCTCGTGTAGGGTCCACTCTGTATGAAGGACCTGGTTCCTCCTGCTGAGTCTGTCCGCCCTCACATTCTTTACTCCCTGAACGAACCTTGTCAGAAGGGAGATGTTCCTGTGAGACGTCCAAAAGCAAAAGGTCTCTCGTCAGTTCGTAAAGGAACGAGGAGTGAGTCCCTCCCTGTTTTCGAATGTAGGCAAGTGCGGTGGTGTTGTCCACGTTTACTTGCACTACTTTGTTCGACACCAGAGGTTCTAGACTCTTCAAAGCCAGTATGCACGGCGAAGAGCTCTTTGCAGTTTATGTGCCAAGACACCTGCGCTGGTTCCCAGGTGCCTGACACCTCCTTCGAGCCTAATGTTGCTCCCCAACCTTTCTCCGACGCGTCGGAGTACAACACTAGGTCTGGGTCTGGGTCCTTAGAGAGATCCCTTTGTTCTCTTCCAAAGGGGCAACCACCATTCCAGGTGCGGTCTTATCTCCACTGGAATGGGAAAGGCGTCCGAGAGTTGTCCAGTTTTCCAACTCCAAGACTTCTTGAGGAAGAATTGAAGCGGACGTAAATGAAGTCTTCCTAGCGGGAAGAACTGTTCGAGCGAGGAAAGGGTCCCTAGAAGGCTCAACCATTCCCTCGCCGACGTCTGTTCCTTCCTTAAGAAGAGAGAGACTATCTGCAAACCTTTTGCGATTCTCTCTTGCGAAGGAAATACTCGAAAACCCCGAGAATCCATCTGAACCCCCAGATAGACTAAGTTCTGTCTGGGGGTCAGCTGCGACTTCTCGAGGTTCACGAGCAATCCCAACGCTTTGATCAGATCTAAAGTTAACGTCAGGTCCTCCAAGCACTGTCTCTCTGATCTGGCCCTGATGAGCCAGTCGTCCAGATACAGAGAGATATTTACTCCTTTGAGGTGAAGAAACCTCGCAACATTTTTTCATCAGGCTTGTTTGAAGACCTGAGGAGCTGTGGACAGCCGAAACACAAGGCTCTGAACTGAAAGATCCTTCCCCCCGTCATGAAACGGAGGTACTTCTTCGATGAAGGGTGGATCGGGACATGAAAATAGGCGTCTCCATGGAGATCTAGAGACACCATCCAATCTCTTTGTCGCAATGACGCAAGGACATGGGGCAGGCGAAGTCTCCATCGAGAACTTCTCCTTCCGAACAAATTTGTTTCAGAGAGCTGACGTCTAGTACTGGTCTCCAGCCTCCCGAGGCCTTCGCAACCAGAAAAAGGCGATTGTAAAACCCCGGGGAGTTTTGATCCAGTACTAGTTCTATCGCTCTCTTGTCCCACATTTGTTCCACCATCGATCGAAAGAGTTGAAGGAGTATCCCTCAGCACAGGATCCTTGTACTTGGCTGTAGTTCCCGTGGTATTGACGTTGAGGGGAGGAGTGTTCAGGAAAGGGATAACGATATCCCTTCCTTATTACAGACAACGATGACGCGTCTGCGTTTATAAGTGTCCAGGCCTCCACAAATCCCAGGAGCCTGGCACCTACTGGTGCTTGGAGGAGAGAAGCATCACTTTCTCTTTTTAAAGGGACGAAAGGCAGACCTAACCTCTCTTCTCAGGAGCCTTCCTTCTTGCGGGAGGTCTGGAGGTAGGGCCACCTCGAAAGGGCTGAACCGATGTACTCGGTCCTTTCTTGTCAGGTGTAGAAGCAGGCTTCTTCTTCCTTGCTGACTGCGTCAGAAGGTCCTGGAGTCGCCTTCTCAGTTAATGAACGAGAAATGTCCTTCACCAACTGAGAAGGGAACAAAAAGTCAGACAAAGGCGAATACAGCAGCGCTGCCCTCTGAGCGTGGGAGACTGCCTTGGTTAAAAAGGCACTATATACCGTCCTCTTTTTTAGAAGACCTGCTCCAAACAAAGAGGAGATCTCAAACGAGCCATCCTGCTACCGCTTTGTCTTATACAAGACAATATGCACAAAAGGACTTCTGGTTCGATTCCTTCAGAATCATGGGCTTTCTTGGACATCACCCCAAGGGACCAATCTAAGAAGTTGAAAACTTCCAATACATGAAAGAGTCCCTTGAGGAGATGGTCCAGTTCAGAAATGCCCCAAGTAATACGTGCCGAGTTCAGACCTTGTCTACGTGAAGCGTCAACTAAGGTCGAAAAGTCCGCTTCTGACGTAGACGGAAGAGCAATACCCCATATTCTCTCCCGTCTGATACCAAATGCCTCTTTTACCAGCTAGTCTCGCTGGAGGCATGCAGAAGACCGTTCTGACTAAGTCCTTCTTAGACTTCATCCAAGAGTCTAAGGACTGCAGAGCCCTCTTCATTGAAATGGCGGGCTTCATTCTGAGAAAAGACGAAGACTTCTTCGTCTTGGCACTCGAAAACAGAGAGCGCGGAGAAGGAGGAGCGGCAGGAGTCAAGTCGTCTCCATACTCCTCTAGAAGCAAGGCAGTCAAAACATGACAATTTGTCGAAAATTGCATTTTTCCTAACTATACAAACCTGAGGTCCTTTAACAATAGGAAGGTAACTAGCGGCAGCTGGGACGGTCGTAAGCTTCGAACAAGGGGAGAACGGTAGTTAACTGCTTGTCCGATCGTCGCGCGCCGCGCGACTGGGAGGTAAACAAATCACTTTTGCTTTGGCCCATGCAAAATACGCAGAGTGAGGGGTGGCATGAGGAGGGACTTTATGTTAAAGGACCTCAGGTTTGTATAGTTAGGAAAAATGCAATTTTCGACAAATTGTCATTTGTTCCGATACGTAATACAAACCCTCGGTCCTTTAACAATAGGAAGACTCATTTCTTGGTGGGTGGAATCCTGAGTCTTTTGATGAACAGACTGGTGTTCGTCCATCCCTGGAATGCCTCCCTGGTCGTAAGAGCGAGGGAGGGATCCAAGCCTCTGTCCGATTGATCGGGGTGCACCGCAGGATCAATGGTCAGACCTCTGGGCCGAGTACTAAGAGAGAGGCAAGCGTATCTCTTCGTACCAGCATTGTAAGAACTTTCTTTTACATGAGCAAATGTAAAGTAATGGGTTTGTCTCATGTTGGCATCCACTTCTCCCCCTTGTTGGAGAAGTGGTGGATATTTACTCCTATCTCTAATTAAAGAGATAGGATGGAGTCTGTTGAATAGCTTACCTGCATCGGACTCCTTTCCAGCAAGGTAACGACCGTATCCCTCTGCCCACAGGTAGGAGGTAGAAAGATGGTTGAAGAGAAGCCAGTCACTCTCTCATTCACTCATTCATTCTCCCAGTCATACCAGAATCGATGCTGTTCTGCCTGCTCGGGTGCTGGGTAAGCTTACACAACGTGTTGAGCAGCCACCACAGGTCCCAAGAAAAAGTATCAAGGACTTGTGGGCAATATCCCGAAGGTAGAAGGACGTGAAGGTGGTCTGGTTGGCCCAGACACCCGCCTTCAGGACCTGCGCCACGGAGAAGTTCTTACGGAACGCTAAGGAGGGTCCGATACCTCTGACTTCGTGGGCTCTCGGTCGGAGCGTACGGATGTCGTCGCTACCATCAGCTTCGTACGCTCTCCTGATCACCTCACGTAGCCAGAAAGAAAGCGTGTTCTTGGAGGACTTCTTTCTTGGTGACCCCAGTGCTAACGAATAGGCGTCGACACTCAGGGCCTGAGATGTCGAGTTCTCTTCAGATAGCGCCGTAGCGCCCTCACAGGACAAAGCAGCATCTCATCCGCATCGTTATCTGTAAAGTCCAGCAGGGAGGGGATCGTGAAAGACTCGAAACCTGTCGTCAGGGATCGACGGATTCTGAGTCTAGCTACGAAGTTCGGGACGAAATCGAGCGTCACAGATCCCCAGCCTCTGGTATGTTTCAACATCATAAGAAAGGCCATGTAGTTCCCCTACTCTCTTCGCCGATGCCAGGGCCAGCAAGAAGAGGGTCTTGAGGGTCAGATCCTGTCTGACGACTCTCGGAGTGGCTCGAACGGTGTTCGAGTCAGACTCCTAAGGACGAGAGTCACGTCCCACGCAGGGGGCCTGAGTTCCCTGGGTGGGCAAGACCTTTCGAAGCTCCTCATTAGCAAGGATATCTCGAACGAATTCGTGATGTCCAGTCCCCTCAGTTTTAGGACGAGAGCCAGAGCGGCTCTATATCCCTTGACTGTGGGTACTGAGAGGAGCTTCTCTCGGCGAAGAAACACGAGGAAATCCGCTACCTGCTGAAGAGTGGCTCTGAGAGGAGACAAACCCTGTCTACGACACCAACCACAGAAGCGGCCCACTTCCCCTGGTATACAGCTGCAGAGGACTGTCTGACGTGTCCAGCCATCTCTGTTGCTGCGCTACGAGAAAAGCCTCTCGTTCGCAAGAGATGGTGGATAACAGCCAGCCGTGAAGTTGAAGGGACTGGACTGCGCGGTGGTACCGTTCTACGTGTGGCTGGGCTAGAAGGTTGTGCCAGTTGGGTAGCTCTCTCGGTGCGTCTGCAAGAAGAAGGCCAGCAGGTCCGGATACCAAACGGCTTGCGGCCGTTTGGGAGCCACCAGGATCATTCTGAGATTGGGAGTGACCAGCGCTCGACTGATCACTTTCCGAATCAGACAGAAGGGAGGAAAGGCGTAAGCGAAGAGGTTGTCCCAGGGTGTTGGAGAGCGTCCTCTGCAGCTGCCCATGGGTCCGGCACGGCCGAGAAGAACACCTGTATCTTCCTGTTGTGCCGGGTGGCGAACAGGTCTACGACCGGTCGCCCCCACAGGTTGAAGAGCCTTTCCGCCACCTCTTGGTGTAGAGACCATTCGGTCCCTATCACCTGATCCCGACGGCTGAGCTTGTCTGCTACTACATTCCTCTTGCCTGGAATGTAGCGTGCTGACAGCTCTATCGAGTGAGCCGTGGCCCACTCGTGCACCTGCACTGCACCGTCAACTGATGGAGCGGAAGAGAGCAACTAGCCCCCCCTGCTTGTTGACATATGCCACTACTGTGGTGTTGTCGCACATCAACACCACTGAGTGTCCCATCAAGCGGTCCCGAAACTCTTGGAGAGCGTTGAACGCCGCCTTGAGTTCCAGGACATTGATGTGAAGGTGCTTCTCGTGATGGTCCCACACACCTGCCGATCAGCAACTCCTCCAGGTGTGCGCCCATCCCTCGGCGATGCGTCTGAGAACAGAAGCATCTCCGGGGGGGGAGTGCGTATGGGCACTCCTCTTAAAGAGGTTCTTGTCGTCGAGCCACCAGGCTAGGTCCTGCCTCACCTTGTCCGTGATAGCCACGGGAAAGTAAGGAGGATCCTTGGCCTGAGACCAACTCTCCCTTAGCCTCCACTGGAGAGACCGCAGGTGAAGACGCCCGTGAGGGACTACTTCTCGAGTGACGACAGATGGCCGATCACGACTTGCCATTGCTGTGCTGCCTGTTCCTGCCGCGACAGGAACCGGCCGGCTGCCTCCTGAATTTGCTGATACGCAAGTCTGCGGGAAAGACTTGCCCTGCTACCGTATCTATCAGCATACCCAGGTACTTCATCTTCTGCTTGGGTTCGAGATCGGACTTCTCGTAGTTATCACGATCCCCAGATCGCGACAAACTTTGAGGAGTCGATCTCTGTCTGTAGCAACTGCGAGCGGAGCTCGCCAGGACAGCCAATCGTCGAGATACCTCAGAAGACGTAATACCCGTTCGAAATGGGCCCAAGCCGACACCAGAGTGAACACTCGCGTGAACACCTGTGGGGCGGTTGAGAGACCGAAACAAAGTGCCCTGAATTGGTACACCGTCCCGTCGAAGATGAAGCGGAGGTACTTTCTGGAGGACTGATGGATGGGTATTTGAAAATACGCGTCCTTCAGGTCCACCGAAAGCATGAAATCGTTCCCCCACCCTGATCGAGTCGAGCACTGAGCGTGCCGACTCCATCGTGAAACCGCGTCGTGCGAACGAAAGCGGTTTCAGGGGAGAGAGGTCTATCACCGGGCGCCAGACCCCCGATGCCTTCCTTCCACTAGGAAGAGGCGGCTGTAAAAGCCTGGTGACTGGTCCTCCACGATTATTTCTACAGCTCGTTTCGCCAGCATGGTCTTGATCTCCTGTCGAAAGAGCGTTGTCCTTTGCTGATCCCCGGACATAGGTCTGTAGATGGACCGGTTTGGAGATGAGGGGGGCCGAGACTCGAAGGGTAGTAGATATCCCTCCCGAAGGACGTCTTACTATCCAGTTCTCGGCGCCGTAGCGCTGCCAAGTCGCCCAAATGGCTCGCCAGGGCACCCCCCCACTTCCGGCAGCAGGTGAGGGGGAACGCCGTCCCTAGCGTTTCCCTCCTCGTTTTCGACTTCTTTCCAGCACCTCCTCGGGGAAAGGAGGGTTGGGAGGAGGGCTGATTGCGGCCTCCTCTCGCAGAAGTCGAAATAAAACAACTGGAGTCTTCACACGGGGTTTGGACGGTGCGACCGTCTTCGCCGCCGTGGAAGCGCTAGCCAAGCTCTTTGGTTTGGCCGCAGTTACTCGAGGTTGCCCAGAAACCTTCGAGACTGCCTGGTGGACTAAGCGGTTCACTCTCGTCAGTGCGCCGCCGTTTCCACCGCAGCGTCCACCATCTCTCCAGGAAAGAGAGCTGGGGAACTCCTAAGAGGTCCATTTCTTTAGCCCGAGTGCCGCCTCACGCCCAGCCGCCCCCTTGGTCAACACGTAAGGACTGCGTCCCTAGCGACGCCGAAGAACCAAGTTGGCCCACAGGGTTTATGGGGCAGTCTGATGGGCGAGGTAAGAGATTGCTCTTCCTCCAGACTGGCACAGTCTCCTGAAGGAAGCGTCGTCTTCGAGAGCAGAACTCCCGGAGCCGCCGGCCGCCACCTTGGATATTGTGAGGGACCACAAATCCAACCAGGAAACTGCCTGGAATGCTGCCATAGCGGTAGATTCCAGGGCAAGTGCCTCCTGCTGCGAGAAACCATAGGTTCTCCGACAGGAGCTGCTGCAGGGACACACCTGGAGTCAGCCTCGCTAACTCCGGGTTAACCTGTTTCGGCAGTATCGGGTCTTCTGATGGCACGTAGAAACGCCTCTGCCGCTGTAGAGGAGGAGGGAAGCAGCTTAGAGGACCGTCCGGATTTTAGCGAGTCCTCCCGTCCTGAGACGAGATACTCCACCTGATCCATGGACTAAGTCCGCAAGCTCTGATCCGTGGCAACCCCATCATCATTTTGGGCTCCCTCTTGGGACCGGCCAAAATGACTCGAGCCGGGACGTGGGCTCTGATGGTGGTAGCGGCGATCCTTCCGCGAGGCCATTATGCAGACGCATCAGCTTAATGACTTCCGCGAAGTTCCTCTGTATCTCGGGCGTCACAGCGTCCTGTGGAGTAGGACCGTCCAGTCCCTCCAACAAGAGCATATCCCTCGATACTCCTCCTTCAGATGAAGGAGGAACAGCGACAGAACCCACCCTGACGGTCGCCTCCAACTACTTGCGCGTACGTCCTGGTCGGTCCTATGACCGTGCCTGAGCCGGTACGGCGTCATAGCTGGGTCACGCAGCGGCGCACCTCTCGTGATCGCTCCTTGGTACCTACCTCGCTCCTCCCGGTATAGCCCGAGGAGGTTGAAGGTACAGGAGAGGCAGACCTGACGCTCCCCCCGCGCTCGCGGCAGGACCAGCGTGCGTAGAGGGCTGCTTGCCCGATCGTCAACCCGCGGTGACGGTCTAGCAGCAGGCCTAGCGTCGCCGCTCGCCGCCTGGGGCGATTGGCTCGGCTGAGAACGTCGAGACCGCTCTCTAGCGTCAGGCGAGCTGCCGCTGGTCACCGTCTCCGCCTGGTCCCATCGGGAGCGGCGGACGGGTGACCTGCTAGGCTCCCTTTCGCGTCGAGACCGGCCAGCGTCCTCTCGGCGCGTCAAACCGCTGGTACTAGCCGTGGCTGGTACCGGCGGCCGTGGGGACTCCTTCCTCGCCTCAACCCGTGGCCGGTCAGTGACCGTCACGTCAGCCCGAGCAGCCGGCTGGTCGCTGCGAGAGCGTCCAGTGGCCTGGCGAGAAGCCGTGTGCACGACTCTCGCCAGTCTTCTGCTCCGTGCCGCTGTCTTGACGGCGAGCGAGCTCGGTCGTCGAAACTTTGGCTGGACGGTCCTCTTTAGAAGAGCGTCCACTCGGTGCTTCTTCGTCGGAACGAGAAGCAGCCGAGACGGAACCTGGCTTAGCGGCAGAACCACTAGTACCAGGTGAGGACGCACCAGCCGAAGCTGATGCACCTCTGGTCCCCGTCGACTTCTTCTTTGCAGAAGAAGCGACGGGCCCCGCACCCGAAGGAACAGGAGGACCAGCAGAAGAGCTCCCCAGCTCGCCTGAGCGAGCCGGGCCCTTAGAAGATCCCGAAGGAGTCTTCTTAGGGGGGGAGGAGGCAACCTTCTTCTTCTTCGGCTGTTTGGCCTTAGAAGTCGAAGGGGAAGGAGAGGCAGCAGACGACGAAGAAGACGATGAAGACGATGACGACACCTTCTTCCTCTTCCTCTTCTTCTTTCGCCAGGCTCCGCAGGACAGACGTCAGGTCTTCCTCCAGGAGGGGAGGGGCCGGGGCAGTTGCCGAAGCAACAGGGCCCGACTGCCAACCTGTCCGGAAGGACCTGAAACTGTTACAGCAACACCAGCAGCGGGAACGGCAGGAACAGGTCCGGGAACAGCAGGAACAGCAGGAACATCTGAAATTGAATGTGTACCTGAAATGGAAAGAGTCGCTGGAGCGGCCACAGGTACGGCAGGCACGGCAGGTACTAAGGGAGAGCCAGGCGTCCTGTCGACAGTCACCGACATCCGTGGCACTGGCGGCAGGTCCAGGGGGGTACTCTTGGGGCAGCGGAAGTCCGGGGTCGGCAAAGGAAAAAATGGAAAAAAACCAGGTGGTGGTGGCATCGTCCTCTTTGGAACGGCGGCAATTGGTTTTTGTACTGCCACCGTGGGTGTCACCGACATTATGTGAGGCGTATATACAAGATGTGGTGGCATCTCATACGCAGGGGTAGTTAATGTGGTCGTCGTGGTGGTCACCGCACCATGAGTGACCACGGCCGACCCCGCCAACCGCTGTATCAACCCCTGGATGCTGGGCACTCCCTGCAGTCCCAGCGACTCCCACACCTGTCCCAAGTCGTCCTTCGCTGCTGGCACACCTGCGGAAGCAAGAGTCGGGTTAATAGGAGGGGCTTCCCCGCGCCTGGGGGGCGAAATTCCCCCCCCAGAGCGGACCGAAGACCCCGAATACAACTGTACGTCCGGGTAGCGGGCGCCCTCCTCCACACTCGACAGATCGAGAGAGGAAAAGGACTCCGCTACCCCCCCCGCAGGGGAAGGCGCAAACCGTGGGGGCTGGCCGGGAGGCAGGAAAGAGGACGAAGTGTCCGTCACCAAAGGAGTCACTGGACTTTCCGATGACTTCTTGGCCGGCCTAAGTCTCTTCCTGCCCTCGTACAGCACCCACTGCGCCTCGGACCAATTCATACAAACCATACATGGCTCGTTACGAGAGCACTCTCGCCCTCGACAACGAGTACAAACCTCGTGGGGGTCCACCTCCACAAAGGACCTGAACCCCCCACATTTACGTCCCTCCAGCCCGGGACACACTCTACGGGCGACTGGAGGGCGCGGTGAAATTTCAATTTCCTCTGATTCACTCATTGTAATCAATTGAAATAGAGAAAAAGTACTTACTATCACTCCTGATACACAGAAATAGAAACCAAATACTCAAGAATTGAAGCAAACGACAAGCGGGCAGAGCGATGGCGAACACGTCCTAACCCACACACGGCCGAAAGCAAAAGAGATTTGTTTACCTCCCAGTCGCGCGGCGCGCGACGATCGGACAAGCAGTTAACTACCGTTCTCCCCTTGTTCGAAGCTTACGACCGTTCCAGCTGCCGCTAGCTACTTCCTATTGTTAAAGGACCGAGGGGTTTGTATACGTATCGGAACAATTTATAGTTCAACAGTCCTTCTCTTCCTTGATATTCTTCGTCCGAGTCTACTTCTAACTCGGGATCTAAATGAGTCTCCGCTCCCAACTCCGTACGTTCTTCCTCTGGAGGAGACAAACTCCTAATAGGAGAGGGGCTAAGGGAATGATATTCCTTCCTCTTCCCCGATTTAATAGCCCTGGAAGGCGCCAAAAGCTCAGGCTTCTCTCCATAAATAGAAGACGCTTCCCGCTTGGATGACGCTTCTCGTCCGCCAAGCGTCCTGGCTGACGCCTCCCGACTTACGTGGCTGCTGACGTCCGGATGACGCCTCGCGCCTGGAAGACGCTCTGCTCTCAAAAGGCGTCCTAACTGGCGCCAAAATATTGGTTGGAGCTTCCGCGTCTACAATCAGCTTTCAAAGACGCTTCATGTCTAAGAGTCTCACGTCTCTCTGGCGTTACGTGTCTTCCGTAAGCTCCCGATCTCGCTCTCGAACCCGAAGCTTCTGTGATATGTTTAGAAGCTTCACGTTTGCATGACGCTTCTCGCTTAGCAGGGGGAGAGAGGACGAGACTTCTTGATTGGAAGCGCAACGTCCTTCCTACGAGGCGCTAAAACTCCCACCAAAGAGGCCAGTGTTCTTGTACTGCCATGATAATCTTCCTTGAAGCTTCTCCCACGTCAACTGCATGACGCCTTTTGTCATCAATCGGGGGAGAAGTAGGAAAGGGTTATTCGCGTCCTCGTCGGGTGACGCTGACGCCACCTTTGCCTTCTTAATAGAAGAGGGAGAGTCATCTTGAGAAACGCTCTGGGCTTCGAATCCAAATTTAGGGTTTCTTTTCAAATGCCGTTTCAGAGGCCTCGATAAATCCGACTCCTTCAACCCTCGTTAGGTGAGGGAGAGGGAGAGGATGAGAAACACTCACGAAGGACGCTTTTTCTAAAGCGCCCAATTGAGCAGCCTGCCACGAAACAGAGCTTTGCTGAAGGGACGTCTGACCGTTGCGGATTCCCCACGACCTCCTTAAGGCTTTTCGACTTTTCCTTCTCTCTGGGCATGGGAGCTTGGAAGAGGTCTAGGCCTGGGAGCGTCGCAGGGACGATCAAAAACGCCCCCTCCACAACACTGGGAGAACTCACTTCACTGTAATGCTCACTTTCACTAGCCTTACCTTGTAAGTCCGCCATTTTGGACTTCATGTCTCGAATAATAGCTTTCAGATCGGCGATTTCCGAGGCCGATTCCGAAAGTAAACTTTGTGAATTAGACACATAGGGAGAATCTAAATCATTAGGATTAGAATAAGTATCAATAAAAGGCTCAATAGGCCTTGAACTCACACCTTTCAGACGTCTAACCCTATCCCTCTCTAACTTCTTCAAATAAGAAGTTAAAGTCTTCCACTCTTCTGCATTAATCCCTCGCATTCATGACAAGTATTAGTAGCAGAAACACTGAACCCCCTACATTTACGGCATACAGTGTGAGGATCAACCGAAGCTTTCGGTATCCTCACCCTGCAGCCTACATTCACACACATTCTCACACTCACATTTGAATCAGACATACTGAGAAAAATCCAAAAAGCAATTCCAAAAACAGTCCACAGTAGCGAATGCCAAAAACACGATCCAGATACGTCACCAAAAAGCCGATAAACGATGATCAAAGGATGAAATAAGAATCTAAGTCAGGAGGTAATAGCAACAATGTTGATACCACCGGCGACAGAGAAAATATGATAGAAAACGGGGATGGTTCCTAGTCCTGCCGCCCAGGGCAGGCCGGTAAATCACCTGACCTACCTGTAGCGAGTGGCGCGAAATTTGAATTTCTGTCGGGGACGACGGAGTCTTAGCTATGTATATATCTGACAGGTAAGTTGATTGTATGAAAACAAAATTTCATATATAATTGTATTCAAATCGCGCTGTGCGCAAAACGGTTAAAGGTAACAAGTTTCTTTTTTTTCGGTGTAATGTACACTAAATTGCGATCATTTTGGTATATAACACATTGTAAAACGATAAAAGCAACACAGAGAAAATATTATCACAAAATAATGCATGAATTCGTAACGCTGCGGCGGACGTAAACAAATATTTTTTTTTTTTTTTTCAAAAATTCACCATAAATCTAAATATTGTCCTAGAGACTTCCAATTTCTTTCAAAATGAAGACAAATGATTGAATATTACTATACTGTAAGAGTATTAGCTTACAATTGCAGTTTTCGACCATATATGACGAGTTAAAGTTGACCGAATGTCGAATATTTTTATATATATATTATTTATATGCAATTATTTCGGAAATAAGAAAAGCTACAACCTTCAAATATTTTTCGTTTTATTCTACATGAAATTGCGCACATTTTCATATATAAAACTCTATGAAATGCCTAATATGAAACGGAGCAAATATTCCGAGAATGGGACGTACGCATTTCGGAGATTTGTGGCGGAGAATCCGTGCGCGGAGGGAAGGAAAGATTTTTTTTTAAATTCACCATAAATCTAAATATTTTGCTAGAGACTTCGAATTTGTTTCAAGATGAAGATAAATGACTGAATAATTTACTAGACTGTAAGAGTTTTTAGCCTTACAATTGCGTTTTTCGACCATTTTCGGTAGAGGGTCTCAAAGTTGACCGAACGTGGTTTTTTTTTATATTATCGTGATTTATATGCAAATATTTCAAAAATGAGAAAAGCTACAACCTTCAATTATTTTAGTTGTATTCTACATGAAATTGCGCACATTTTCATATATAAACTTTATGTAACGGCTAATTTAAAATGGTGCAAACATTACCACAATCGCATGTATGATTTTTTCGGAAGAGTTACCACGCGGACGTAAAGAAAATGTTATTTTTTTCATAAATTCACCATAAATCGAAATATTGTGCTAGAGACTTCCAATTTGGTTGCAAAAATGAGGTGAAACTTGCTTGAATATTACTAGAATATAAGTGTTTTATCTTACAATTGCGGTTTTTGACCATTTCGGTAGAGTCAAATTTGACCGAAGGTTGAAATTTTGGCAATTATCGTTATTTATATGAAAATATCTCAAAACTGATAAAAGCTACAACCATGGGTTGTTTTTAGTTGTATTGTGCATGAAATTGCACACATTTTCATATATAAAACTTTATATAACGGCTAATTTTAAAATGGTGCAAACATTACCACAATCGCATGTATGATTTTTTTCGGAAGAGTTACCGCGCGGACGTAAGGAAAGTTTTTTCATAAATTCACCATAAATCAAAATATTGTGCTACAGACTTCCAATTTGTTGCAAAATTAAGGTAAATGATTGAATATTACTAGAATATAAGTGTTTTAGCTTACAATGCGCTTTTCAACCATTTCGGTAGAGTCAAAGTTGACCGAAGGTGGAAATTTTGGCAATTATCGTTATTTATATGAAAATATCTCAAAACTGATAAAAGCTACAATCATGAGTATTTTATTGTTGTATTCTACACAAAATGCGCACATTTTCATATATAATACTTCATGTAACGGCTAATTTACAATGGTACAAAAATTATGTCAAAGTGATGAAATAATTTCCGAGATGTGTCACAGATACTTTTTAGTGCGGTAAGAAAGAAATTCGCGCTTGCGCGCCTGCGGAACGATTGTAAACAAAACAACACCTTGATCCGTGAACTCCCAGCATCCTCCAAGGCGGGTGATTCAAAAGTTTTAGGCTGGTAGGCCTATAAGTATTTTTCCGCGAATTTAAAAAAAAAACTTTTGTAAGTCGACGTAAAATACGTCCAGGCGGCACACGGGAGACAAAAAATGTCGACGTAAAATACGTCCAGTCGGCGTAAGAGGGTTAAGGAGTCATTTTTAGATAGCAGCATAGAGCTCCGACAGGACAAAGCAAAAACTCCTGTGGATCGCTTCCACAAACTCATTCAGGGAGGGACTTGAAAATGATGCAAATCTGCCATCATGAACCAAGGGATTTTAAGTCTTAGCTACAAATTTTGGGACAAATCGAAGGCCACAGACCCCCAACCCCCGGTGTGTTTCACGTCATAACTCAGACCACTAAGCTCTCCAACTCTCTTCGAGGAAAACTGTCTTCAGAGTCAAATTCCTGTCTGACGATCAACATAGTTGTTCAAATAAACAGAAGCTCGAGTGAGATCTACTCAGACCAGAGTAAGATCCCACATCAGACGTTTGAGTTCTCTTGGTGAACAGGATTGTTTGAAACTCCTATACAACGAGATTTCCCAGGATGAAGAGATGTCCACTCCCTTCAGGCACAGAACCATCCCCCTAGGCAGCCTGGTAGTCTCTGACAGCTGAGACAGAGACCTTTCTCAGCCCTGAAAAAGATCAGGAAATCTGCTATCCGCTGACTGAAGTTCTGAGTGGAGAGAAACCCCGTCAACAACCCTATCCACAGTAGATGGCCCACTTGCCCTGGTAAACCACTGACGAAGACCTCCTGAGATAGCTGAACATCTGGCCTGCTGCTTGGCAAGAAAAGCCTCTCACTCTCAGGAGATACTTGATGGAGTCTCCAGCCGTGAAGCAATAGAGATCCTACCGACTGATGGAACCTTTACACATGAGGCTGGCAAAGAAGGTTGTGTCATTGGGGAATTTGTCTCAGAACTGCTAAGAGAAGATACAGAAGGCCTGGGAACCAATCTTATCCGTGGCCACAGAGGTGACACTAGGTTTATCATGAGAATCCTGGAACTCATATCTGTTCAGGACCTGACAGATCAGGCAGAACAGAGGGAAGGCGTACACCTCGAGATTGTACCAAGGATGCTGTAGAACGTCCTCTGCCAGAAGAAGAGGATCCGGGACCACCGAGAAGTAGACCTCTAGCTTCCTGTTGAAGCAACAAGCAGAGGTCTAACATTGGTCTTCTCCAAAGGTGAAACAGGCTGTCTGCTATATCCTGATGCAGAGACCACTCCATACCTAGGACTTGACTCTTGACGACTTAGCTTGTTGGCAACCACAGTCCTCCTGTCTGGAATGTATTTGGCCATGAGCTCAACAGAGTTGTCAATCACCCACTGGTGCATCTCGACTGTCAATGAGTGAAGTTGGTGGCAGAAAGGTGTCACCTTCTCCAACAAACAATTCTGGGACCATGAATAAAAGACCCCTAGCTTTTGTCGCAGAGAAGAGGTCTAACATAGGTCTTTCCAAGCAGCCAGAAGTGATAATAGGATACCCCAAGGGGGATGTCCAAAGACAAAATACTCAGCACAGATAAGTTCTAAAAATCCTACTGTCAACTTGTGCATTGTCAAAGTAATTGCACTGCAGACTGGGGAGAAGTCCTTGAGCTGCCCAGGAAACATGCATCTTCAACAGAGGAGACGACCTATGAGGTGATCCCTTATGATGACACACAATCAGAATGCTGCTCATCAAAGTATGGAGGAGTTATGGGAGTTCCATTTGACAACGTCCTTGAGGATTAAGAGAGAGAGAGAGAGAAAGAGAGAGAGAGAGAGAGAGAGAGAGAGAGAGAGAGAGAGAGAGAGAGAGAGAGAGAGAGAGTGTTTCATGGTTTGTATTGGTGTTGAGATCATGTATTATGTATTTGTGTTTTGGTTTTCTGTGAGAGAGAGAGAGAGAGAGAGAGAGAGAGAGAGAGAGAGAGAGAGAGAGAGAGAGAGAGAGAGAGAGAGGGCGTAATTGGTGGATGGATGGTTAACGATTGAATTGGCTGTTAGTGAGTTCTGGGTTGTCTGATGGTGCAGCTGGAGTTATTTGTTATGATCACAGTTTTGAGGATTCAGTGCAGGGAACGCGGTTGTAATTGGTTGGTTAGGAAAGGGGACTATGAAGGGGTTTTGAATCAGGAGTACGGAAGTGGGAAGATAGCTGAGGATGAATGTGGTGAGGATGATTGTGATGTGGATAACTGGGTGGACATGGCAGTGAATGTGTGTGTGCATGGGAACCGAGGGAAAATGGCGGCAACTGTGGAAAATGGCGGCAACTGTCAGAATAAATGAAGTGAGTACTGTGGTTTGGTTGATGCAGGGGCACAAGCTTCCTTGGTGAGTGGGTCAGTGGTAAGTGAACTGGAGAGATGTGACTGGGAAGTGAAAAAGTGGTGTACAAGTGTGAGAATACATGGATTGGGACAAGGAAGTGTTTTAGTGTGGGAAGAGGTGCAGTTAAAGGTTAGGTTGGGAGATTTGGAAGTAGTACATAACTTTGTAATCATGGAAGAAAGTGATATGCCAGCTTGCTTTTTGATAGGGATAGATTTTTTGAGGATGCATGAAGTAAGCGTAGTTAAGAGGAAATGGGATTCTTAGCAACGGGGGTAGCACAATAACTAGGATTCAAGGTGGTAGTGTATTTGTAGTGACCTTTGTAGGGGGGATTTTGCCCACTTGTTTTATGAGCTTGTGATCCTGCCACAAGAAGAGACATCATATGATGATAGGACACCCCCCCTTGACTAAGGAACCACCATGGCGGCATTCCTGAGCAACATATCACAGAGCTAAGATGGATCTTAACTACTTCGGAAATAAGAACACCAGGATACGAGTTACATTACAGATCAGGTTACTCGGATGAAAAGGTCGGTTAAGCTAGGAATCAAACCCAACCCAATCCCAAACTCTTGAAGAATGCAAAAATATTCTTGCAGAATCAAGTAGCAAGAGAACATCTGGGAATTTGAAGAATAGGTCCCCCCAAAAAAACATAAGCTCAAACCAGCTGGGAGAGACTAAGAACTACAACACTTACACTACAATAAGATGGACAGACATGTTTGAACAATCTAGGCTAGGCCTAGGATCCAACCACATACGCTAGGTTAAGTCAGTAGGGAAAGGTTCGAACTAGCTCACCCATCGTAGGCTAGGCTAGGCTAGATTATCCACTTAAGGCTTGCTACACAAGAATTCAATAACTTGGGCTAAGCTAAGTTGGAAAGCAAGGTTCAAACAACTAGACTATGCTAAGAACCCAACCACTTGCAAGGTTAAGAACTCAACTACTTAGGCTAGGAAGATGGTTAAGGCAGATTTGAACTAGCTAGGCTAGGCTAAGAACTCAACCACTTGCTAGGCTAACGACTCAACTACTAAATTATTCCAAGACTGTGGAAATCACATGGGAATAGGGTACAGACTGATGAAGACCTAGACCAGAACCAAATTCAGTTACCTTACTTAGTTTAAGGTACTGCATTATGTGACATTTTGCATTATTGTTATGAAATGAGTTCAAATAAATTAAATTTTTAGGCTGTATCAAGTATAAAATAAAGATACTATGAAAACTTTTAGGAGTATACAGATAAAAATCCAACTAAGTATCACTCATTTTGAAATAGCCTGCAAAACAGGTCTTTCCAATTTTGGGGTTTTTAGGAATAAACAGAAAATTATACATGATAATTTTAACTTTTAGTACACCACTGAAGAAATAAGCCTATAAAAATGAAAGAAAACTATATGAATTCCCACTTCTTAAATACATAGCATTAGTACTACCCTTTAAAGGGAGGGATGTCTTTCCTTTGGATATTTTCCTTGCTACAGATCTGAAACATATGGTCACTATATCCTGGCTTACTTCTTTGTTTACTGGTTTTATCAACTGAAGGAGTGTGTCTATACAATAACCGATAGGTGTCTAATGCATAAAGATGATGGGAATAATAAATGTCAGACAGGGATATTTTGCTTACTTGAGTACAGTATAAGATTTATTTACAAGGCTAAATTTATAACAGCAAACTATATTCTTCATGCTTTTATGATTTCTATAGGAGTTTGCACATGGTAAACTTGATAAGCAAGGTTAGTATAATGAACATGGTGCATGCATTTTGCTCCCTTTGTCACCCTTTGGCTCTGCTTGTGCACGGAAGAGAGTACTGTATTCTTAACACCTTATATATTTACCTCTCAGTGGTACTTTAGAACATTACTTCCTGGAGTGCGAGCTAATCATGCATAGAGATATGCTTTTGCATTTCCCTTTTGTTTTTTTTTACATTAGGCTTAATTGAAGAAGCAGCAAAATTCACTTGTTTGGGGAGCAGTTGCAAACTTGCTTCACAGGACCAATTATTATAATACAAAAATTCACCAAAACTACTGAAATTTCATATTAAATAATTTAATAATTAACCAAACATCAAAATGTGGAATATTCTGTAAGAACCTGACCTTCATCTACAGAAAAGAAATGTAGTGAAAATACTTCACTGAACAAAAAACTTTTCAAAACAATCTAATAACAGGTCTGTATAAAAATAAATCACAATCTAACAGGAAGTTAGGAATAGAGAATAACTACCTCTTCAACCCCCTGGGCTTGCTGTAATTTCTTCCGGCTACTGCTGCTACGGGAGTCTTTCAAAATATCATCATCAGCATGGGCATTTGCCAATGCCATAACAACTGGGAGGCTATGATGTGGGTGCTCCAGACATATACGCTCTACAAATAGAAAACAGGCAATGTGTTTCCAATGAAAAAATTCAAAGATAATCTTTATATTGTTAAATTTATATTGTTTAAAAGTCACAAAAATAAATATAAATGTTCTTAGAAAAAGAGGTAAAAACATATCAATTACAGATATAGTTTCTTATAGATAATGTTATTCTTCTAAGACTAGACCAAAGTTTGTCTTCTCTTAACTTTACCTTCATTTCCCCTAAAGCTTCTATTATAACACAATTTTCTTTCAAATTTATGGTCACACCCATCTTGCTCATGGTTTTCTCACCATTAGCCATAGTATATCACCCTGCAGAATTTCTGTCTCAAATAAAACTTCATGTTTTTCAATATCACTGGTACTGTCATTACTCCTTTGGGTCTATATGATGACTAATCAAAATTAAATACTTTTTTATTAGATTGTCCTGGTATTCTTCATTCTCCTCAAATCTTCCTGACTCAAACCCATGACAATGCGTGCTAGTAACACTTCCCTGCAAACTGTCGATTTACATCCTGTGTCTAAAATTTCATCAACTCTTCCTCTATTTTATTACTTCTACATAAACTTCTTGTGGCCCAGCTTCTGTTTTGTACTTATTTTCTTCTTGTTCCTTTGTTTCTGTTTTCTTCCTAGTTTGAAAATTTTGAGGACAATCCCTATCTTAATGCCATTCAAATTCGATATTGCATATTATGTTGCTTTACCTTCTCTGATTATATGATTTTTTTCAAGGTTTAAAGTTGGCTGAGTGCATTTCGCGCTCGGCTACCAATCTGGTGGTCTGAAGTTCGATTCTCAGTTCAGCCAATGCAGAACCAGGGGAATTTATTTCTGATGATAGAAATTCAATTCTCGATACAATATGGTTCGGATCCCACAATAAGCTGTAGGTCCCGTTGCCAGGTAACCAATTGGTTCCTAGTCACGTAAAAATATCTAATCCTTCGGGCCAGCCCTAGGAGAGCTGTTAATCAGCTCAGTGGTCTGGTAAAACTAAGATATACTTTTCCACCACTACCCTGGTTCCATTTTCCCCAATATTTCTGGTTTTCTCACTCTCCTAGAATTCACATTGCCTTCTGACCCCCACCATTCTTGTTCCTCTTTATTCCCTAATCCTTCAAATATTCTTTTCATTATTTGTGACAGTTTTATATTCTAACTTTCCTTGCACACATGCTGCTAATACTATTTGTTTTTTTATTTTCTGTGAGATTTGCTTGTTCCAATACATGAAAACCCTTAGTTTCTCCTTCAAGCATGTTTTTCCCCATTGTTCTGTTACACTCTGATTCTGCCTTTTTATCCTAACTAAAAATAATCTCATATTTTCACTAGATTCTTCCTATTTTAAAATAGTTTTTCATTTTACTCTAATTCTCCATTAGCATGTCTTTTAGATTAACTTCATCTAGTTTGGATAGGATTATTTTTTAACCTTCTGTACCCTCAAGTTCAACTCTATCTATTCCCTCCGCTACTTCTATGGCTTTCCCTTTTAAGCTCATTCTTATCCCTATCCCCGGATATTTTACTTCTTCTCCACACACCACTAGCCAATCATTGACTTGGCTCTCCATCCTTTGTATTTGTCTTGTATCATGCTAAATCTCAGACAATCCCTTCTCCATCTTATCTCCCTTTGTTCCCTACCTGATCCGACCATCTTTAGTCAACCATGCTACTGCTACCAGTTTGAATAATTTCCTAGCCTAATCTTTCCTTTGTAACACAAATAGGCAATCTATCAACCTGTTCACTACCTCAGTCCCAGTATACTCCTGCTTAAGACTTTGAACACCACAACATGACTTACAACCCACAAACTCCTATAAGACAGGGAGCTCTCTCCTAGCCTACCAAACACCAGTTTAGCATGTCCTCTAAAGCACACACTGTTATTGTTTACCTTTCCACCCCACGGCACCACCATCTTGTCTTCTGTGATATCACAACACAACTTAAATACATAAAGACATTTTTCTAAAATCAAACACATTTCCCACATACTGATCATAGCCCACATTTCACCAATACAGAAAATAAAAATAACACATTCTGACTAAACTGATATATAATCACAACTGAGAAGCAGATGTCTATAATACAGGAACAAATCAAACAACTGCAACCAGTATGACTGCCGCACTCACCTGTATCAGACCAGTTCCAGCATATGACGTGTCTATTCTTCAACCCAGCAAGGATACCAGCCAACTCACTCACTCTCTCTTCCACACAATCATTTTACGAAAGATAAAAACTATTCCGCCAGAGGCACTGGATGAGCTATGTTGGGTAGCCACCACTAAACACAAGGAAAAAGTGTCCAAGGTCCTGTGGGCAATGCCCTTCAGGTAAAAAGAAGAGAACATGGTTTGCTGAAGCCAGGAACCAGCATTCCAAATCCTATGAACAGACAAGTTCTTCTTAAATGCCAGAGAGGAGCCCATTTCTCTGATGATGTGCTCTAGCCTGCACTGACTGAGAAACTGAACTAGCAGGTGAGGAATATGCCTGATTAATCACCTCACACAGCCAGAATGAAATTGTATTCTTGGCCACCTACCTTCTGGACTGACACATGCTAACAAAAAGTTTATGACACCTAGGCCTTAGGTGATAAGTCCTTTTTAGATAGCAGTGCAGAGCTCGACAGGACACAGAAATAACTCCTGTGGATCACTGTCTACAAACTCATTCAGTGAGAGAATAGAAAATGAGGGAAATCTTGGCCGCAAATTCTGGGACAAATTAGAAGGATACAGACCCCCAATCCCTGGTGTTTTTCACCCCATAACTCAGACCATTAAGCTCTCCAACTCTTTTCAAGGAAAACTGTCTTCAGAGTCAAATTCCTGTCAGACGATCAATGTAGTGGCTCGAATAGAGTTTGAGTGAGACTACACAGGACCAGAGTAAGATCCCACATAGGAGGTTTTGAGTTCTCTAGATGAACAGGATTATTCAAAACTCTGAATGAGATTTCCCAAGATGAAAAGACATCCATGCCCTTCAGGCACAGAACAAACCCCAAGGCAGCCTGTATCCTCTGACAGCTGAGACAGAAAGACCTTTCTCATCCCTGAGAAGGATCAGGAAATCCGCTATCTGCTGAACAGAAGTTCCGAGTGGAGAGAAAGCCCATTGACGAGACCAATCCCACTTGCCCTGGTAAACTGCTGACAAAGATCTCCTGAGACAGTTGGACATCTGGCCCGCAGCTTTGCAAGAAGAGCCTCTCACTCGCAGGATATACTAGGTAAGTCTCCAGCTGTGAAGAGATAGGGACTATCGACTGGTGGAACCTTTCCACGAGGTTGGCAAAGGAGGTTCTGCCATGGGGGGATTTCTCTCGGAATCTGACAGAAGGGACAGGTCTGGGAACCACTCCGCCTGAGGCCACAGAGGTGCCACTACGTTCAACTCGAGATTTTGATAGCTCATTACTCTGTTCAAGACCCGATGGATCAGGCAGAATGAAGGGAAGGCGTACACCTCGAGATAGTCCTAAGGATGCTGTAGAGCGTCCTCTGCCAGAGCAAGAGGATCTGGGACCACCGAGAAGTAGACCGCCAGCTTTTTGTTGAAGCAAGAGTCGAAGAGGTCTAACATGGATTTTCCCAAAGGTGAAATAGCCTGTCTGCTACATCCAAATGCAGAGACCACTCCGTACCTAGGATTTGACTCCGGCGACTTAGCTTGTCGCCCACTACATTCCTCCTGCCTGGAACGTACCTGGCCGTGAGCTCCACCGAGTTTTGGACTGCCTACGAGAAGAAGAGCAGTAAGATACTCACAGTAGCCATGAGAGCAATGCACTGATAGTCAGTTAAAAGATAACTCACAACATGAAAATGAAATGTAAATGCAGTGTAAACAAAACCCTTTCATACATAAAACACAGCAGAAATGCTACTAAGTCCTGGAGAGAATGGCAACACATTTAACCACTACTGAGGGACACAGACGAGTGAATATTAGCAAAATATCTACAAAAGTCCTTGAGTTGGCTAAGCAAGTGCACTAGAACCATTTCCTTTTAAATGCTTTGCTTCATGCAGGGTATGTGTTCCACACAGTTGAAGACTATTTCCTGATTAACAAGTCTGTAATAACAAATTACTTTTGTGACCTTCACAAAACATCAGTCAAGAACAAAAGAAAAAAACAAGATTTCAAAAACAGGAACTGGCATTTAACATCACTCACCTAAAATATTAAGAAGAGTTTTCAAAAACAGTTGCTTCTTTTCATCTGCTACACAAGTTAGCCTGGCAACAAGTTGATATAACAGTGGTACAAACTTGTGGCTTTTTATCTTTATTCCATATGTGTTCATCTGTAGTGAATATAAGAAAGAATGAATGATTCTCTTATGTTATCTAACAAGTTTTACAAAATCATTAACTGCAAAGCTGAAATATTACAGAACAAAATTACCCCAAAAAATATATATATAATTTTTATAAGTATGAAACTAACTCAGTATATAGGAGTACTGACTTACAGCTGTAAAATTAACTTAACAAAGATAAAAGTATACATAATTTTCTTTGTTGGTTTTCAAAAGAAAATACTTACCAATTTATTAATGTTAGCATTTTCAAGGTTCTCAGTCCAAAGGGCAACAGTACGATACAGGTGTAAGTCATAATCATGAGACACTAGAAGGCACTTCAAATAATTCTGAAGAGCTAGGAAGAGGAACTCTTCTTGCTCCTTTTTTAAGTCAGCCAAGACATTTTTGTCAATATCAATATTTTTCTGGAGAATACTTAGCTTTCTGGAAAGAAAAAATGATAAAATTTTACTTTAACTTTGTATACACTGTATACATTTTTTTGTGTAAATGTAAATATTTTATGATTTTACATAAAGCTAAAACTCCCAACAATTGAGCTGGAATGTTCAGGAAAAGTTTGGTTATGACAAACAGAATTTTTTTGCCCTGCAACTACTGATGTAGTTAAATGGGCATTCTTGACCCGGCCTGTGCTAACAAATAGTCTGTGACAACCTGGTCTGAGAAGTCTAGTCCTTTTTAGATAAGCATGCAGTGTCCTGATAGGACATAATATTTCTCCAGGGTCACTGTTAACAAAGTCTCCCAAAGAAGGTATAGAAAAGGAAACAAATCTGTCATCATAAATTGAAGGATTTTGAGTCTTAACAACAAACTGCCGAATCAATTTGATAGCTAAAGATTCCAACCTCTGTGTGTTTTACATCATAAGCAGGTCATGCAGCTTGTCTGCCCTTTTTAATGATGCTAATAG
The DNA here is from genome assembly GCF_015104395.2 of Macrobrachium nipponense. NCBI lineage: Eukaryota > Metazoa > Arthropoda > Malacostraca > Decapoda > Palaemonidae > Macrobrachium > Macrobrachium nipponense. Next base: position 105,550,254 of record NC_087205.1, on the reverse strand, counting down.
CAAGAACACAGCCTTGAGGGTGAAGTTTCTAGCTGTAGCCTGTCGCAATGGTTCATAGGATGCTTTAGTAAGACCAGTCGAAACTAAAGTCATATATCAACTAGGTGGTTTGAGCTCTCTAGGGGAACAGGACTGTTCATAACTCATAATCAACATAGATATTTCCAATGATGTAGATATATCTATGTCTTTCATCTGTAGAACTAGAGCTAGAGCATCTCTATAGCCCCCCTTATGGCAGCGACAGAAAAAAGGGATTTTGACAAAGGAAAAATCTATTTCTGGGGGAAGACCTGTGTCGCCCAGTGAAAAGTTCTTGTAGCTCTCTTTTCTAAGTATAAATAGATCCTAAATATACCAGAGAAAAAACTAACATGGAATGCTGAAGTTACTAACTTCAGCTCGATCACCGCCAAGGGCGTCAGTATAAGCACTAGGACGAGTGGAAGCCACTTCTCACAGGACTTCTGCCCATTAGAGGTTCCTCTCAAAGTCCCCCTCATGGTGAGAGCCGTTACAACGGCTACCCCCTCAACCTTCTGCTCACTACTACTACTAATACCACGCTGCCATCTTCATTACTGGAATAGGCACCCAAGCTTGGACTGGCTAAAGGGTGGGGAACGAAAGAGGGACGGGTTCACCAGGCGACACAGGTCTTCCCCCAGAAATAGATTTTTCCTTTGTCAAAATCCCTTTTCTGGGTGAGACCTGTGTCTGCCGGTGAAAAAGTATCAGAGAATTGGCATCCAAGCTACCAGATACCAAACAAATTATATAAAAGGGGTAATGAAACCTAAGGTTAACCAAGAACAATTTTAATGAGCCGTAATAATATGGACACCTTAACTGACTAATTAAAACTAGGACTTAAACTAGAGCTTAAAACTAGTAAAAACAAAACAATATAATGGAATGGTATCTGAAGGAAGTATGTACAGAACAGGTAAGTGATACCCATATGGTCTCAAGCTATATACAAGTTCCAGTGACGGAATGGCAAACAAACCAGTCCGGCCCGGAAGAGGGAGGGTTGGCAGGGAATACGAGCGAGGCAGCTAGGAAGAAGAGAGAATTAAAGGATAAAGGACTAACAGAAGCTAAGGAAAGGAGTTGTTAAGACTCGGTCATTTGGGGGAGACTGTGCTCCCTGCAGCCACTTTTGAGAATTTAAGGGCCTCTAAGTTTTTGAGATAGTGGCATTTAAAAACCAATGGAGATTTCCAACCCGTATATTTCTTCAGGTCTTCGAAATTCATATTGTGAAAATAGTTAATTGAGGTAGCCACTGCTCGGATGTCATGGAAGTGCGGAACTGAATCCGGGTTGGCTTGTTTAATAAAATAGAGTATTTGTTGTCTAATACCTTTCAGGGAAATCGTACCACCTTTCTCTCTAATAAAAAGGGGGCCTGAAGATTTTTGGTAAGTCCTGGCCAGGTAGGATTTAAGGGTAACGACAAGACACAATGTTGTGTCTTGTGTGAGAGGAATAATTTTCCATGGAGCCAACCTATTTTGTGAGTCCTCATTCTTAGCCAAGAACTTCCGATCTGGGGATAGTAATACTTCACCCGACGGGAGGAATTCGATATGACCTGGGTTTCTAGAGAGAGCCGAGAGTTCAGATATTCTGGCACCTAAAGCCAGACTCATTAAGAATAAGGTCTTTCTGAGAAGGGTTACATATGAGCATGATTCATTATCAGTGTCTGAGGCTAATTTAAGTACATCATTTAAAAACCAAGAGACCGTATGAGGGCGGTCTACTGGTCTCAGACGGGCACATACTCTTGGGATTGACGAGAAGTACGAATCTGACAAGTCAATATTAAAGCCCAGCTGAAAAATCTTCCTTAAGGCAGATTTGATTGTAGTAATGGTACTAGCGGCTAGGCTTTTTTCAAATAGAGTTCTAAAGAACGAAATTGCCAGATATGTAGTCATGTTTTGAGCATCCGATTCTTTTAGAAAAATGACAATTTGTCCAAAATTGCATTTTTCCTAACTATACAAACCTGAGGTCCAGTGAATATTCCTCAGAATATTCACTGGTGGAAACAGGTAAATCTTCTGCCAATTGTTCCAATCTATGGCCATTGCATCTGTGGCGTAGGCTAGAGGGTCCAGGTTGGGGGCCACGTAACATGGTAGTTTGTGATTGGATTCCGTGGCGAATAGATCTACTTGAAGGTCCAAGATTTGATTGCAAATCCAAAGGAACGACTTCATGTCCAGGGACCACTCCGACTCTAGCGGAGTTGTCCTGGAAAGTGAGTCTGCGATGACATTCCTCACTCCTGCCAGGTGAGTGGCTGACAGGTGCCAATGATTTTTCGTTGCTAACAAAAAAATCGCAATCATCACGTGATTTATTTTGCTTGACCTGGAGCCTCCTCTGTTTATGCAGTGGACTACTACCGAGCTGTCCGAGACTAGCCTTATATGAACGTTTCTGGCTGGAGCCAGACGTTTTAGTCAGGAAAATGGCCATCGCTTCTAAAATATTGATGTGGAACTGGCGGAACATCTCCGACCAGGTTCCTTGGACTTTCGTGTGTTGTGAGTAGCCTCCCCAACTGCTCAGAGATGCATCCGTGTGAATAGTTAGAGACGGAGGAGGGAATTGTAGTGGTACTGATTTGCCCAGGTTCCAGCGTTCCGTCCATGGACGGAGCCTTTTTGTTAAAATGGGTGGAATTAGAGAGATCTTGTCCCTGAGTTTTACGTTGGCTCTCTTCCTCCAAACTCGATTGATATCCTTCAGTCTGGCTTTCAATAGGACGTCGGTTACCGACGCAAACTGTAGCGAACCTAGGATTCTCTCCTGGGTATGACGAGAAGCCTTTTTGTTCTTGAGGAACTGACTCGTAGCCTTCGCTATCTCCCTGACCTTCTTGGATGGGAGAGATAGTTTGTGTTTGTTTAGGTCCCATTGGATTCCCAGCCATTGAAAGCAGGGAGCCGGAACGAGCCGAGATTTTTCCTTGTTTATCTGGAAACCCAGAAATTCCAAGAATTTTATCACCTTGGCTGTTGCTTTGAGACACTCGTCCTCGCTGGCTGCCCAAATGAGCCAGTCGTCTAGATAGGCTACTAATATTACCCCTTGAGTTCTTAGCTCTTGAACTATCGTCTCTCCTAATTTGGTGAATACCCTGGGCGCAATGTTGAGCCCGAACTGCATGACTCTGAATGAGTAAGCTTGCTTTCCTGGTTTGAAGCCTAGGTAATGAGAGAAGTTTCTTGCTATTGGGACATGATAGTAAGTGTCTGTAAGATCTATAGAGGTGGTGACGGCCCCACGGGGAAGTAAGGTCCGCACCTGCGAGACGGTCAGCATACGGAATCTGTCGCATTGAATGTATGAGTTGAGACGGGACAAGTCCAGAATCACTCTTCTTTTGTCCGAGTCCTTTTTGGGGACACTGAACAGACGTTCTTGAAACTTTAGGCGTTTTACTTTCTTTATAGCCTTCTTCTGCAGGAGATCTTTGGCATAGTCTAGAAGGTCCATTGTCAGAGTCTGGTGAAAACTGATTGGTGGGGAGGCCCTTTCTCCCATTTCCACCCTAGACCATTCGAAACTGTGGGCCCATGGACTGAAGGTCCAATGGTCCCGGAAGAGATATAATCTCCATCCCACTGGTTGGCTACAGGTCTGCCACCTCTGCCTCCTCTGAAGCCTCTACCTCTTGCTCCGCCCCGAAGCCGGGCGCCACCTCTGGCTCTGCTACTTCCGGCATGCCTATTGTAGCCACAAAATGCACCTCGTGACTCGTATGGAGGGTTTGAGGCTGGGGAGGTTACTATGGCTGTTGAGGTTGAAGGCTGCTGAGCCGGCGGAGTTTGCACCAGAACAAACTGCTGCTACAGTTGAGCCTTTGATGTCGAAGGCTTACCGACCTGAGAGACCGGAACCGCTTGAACTACTGCCTGAGGATGAGAGGTCTGGTAAGGTTGGAACTTCCTTGGCCTCTTCCTAGGTCTGGATTGGTGTCCGGGGCCATCAAACTTCCTTTTGAAAGGCAGTCCCCAACGGACCCGAAGACTCTGGTTGGCTCTGGCTGCCTCATGAAAGACATTATTAACTTCGTCTTTCGGGAACAGATTTTCGCCCCATATTGAAGACTTTATGAGTCTGTTAGGTTCGTGTCTTGTAGAGGCACCAGCCAGGACGTACTTCCTACAGGCTCATCTCGCCATAATGAATTCATACAGGTCCGCTTGGAATATCTGTAACAGAGCTTTCGTGAGGACCCGGAACAAATGTTCATCAGTGAAGGTTGAGGCGATAAGATTACTAGCACCACGAGCTATAAGACAGCGTCAGGCAGAGCCAAGCTGGGGAGTTGGGGGGGGGAGTGGTCAGTCGTGATCGTTTGGCCACAAACCCGATCAGAGATAGGCACCTACTGGAGGCTGTGTAGCCTACTACTACGGGGGTAGTAGATCGACTGGGCCCATGGCCCGTTGTGATTGGTACAGCAACCGATCGGTGATCTCTCTCAAACGTGAAGTCATAGCCTACTACTAAAGGCAATATACAAACCAGACCACCCAATTCAACAATATAATAATATAATACAAAACTACAATACAATAATGAGGCATCATGGAAGAGTTGCAAGAGGGACATAAGGTGTAAGGAGAATACCCAGTATGGATCTAGCCTAACCCTCCGAGATCACTTATGGATCCAGTCAGGTAGGCCAGATAAACCTCCAAAAAAGTCATGGCGTGGACGGTGGCCACTCAACCAAACCCTCCAAAATCGAAATTTCGATCTCGTCAGGTAGGGAGGATAGGTCCAACAATATGACAAGAGAGAGACTCTCTATCCTTGATATACTCCCCGCTAGCACCGTAGCGTGGACGGGGGGAGAGGCCTAAGGGTATAGGGGAAGGGGCACCTGGCCTACCCTCCAAAACCTAGCCTAGGCCTGGTCAGGTAAGCCAAGGGAGGGAGCAACTCTTCCAACCTCTCAGTGATATGAAAATCATAAACGTGCATAAAATCAAGTACCTATCTGGTTCGCATTAAAACAATAACGCATGCATGCCTCACATCGGCAAAAAGAGAGAGAGAACTCACTCCTCTACAATGATAAATACAATAGGCTAGCTAGTAGCCCAACAAAAGGCACATATACAATACATGATAAAGAAAACGCACAGAGGGGCACGAACACGCTCTTGAGGGGCTGGGGAGAAGCCAGAGGCTAAACTATGTAATAATTAACATTTTAAGAACCCCAGAGGACGTCATGAGCGTGTTAGGCCTACCTTAAAATTACGAACCAAATCCGAACTCAGTCGGCTGATGAATAAGCACGTGATACGAAAACGGTAACGATAACCGTAATGAAACATAAGAATAAAATTAAAATAAAATAAAAGAAGTAAAAGAAATAACCCGTAGCAACAACGCACACGTCTGATGATGCATCCAAAATGGCGGCTGAGCTAGCGGCGCCCCAGTTCGTTTTTTAAGGGGCCGAAGGCTAAAAATGGAATGCATCGTAACCATACGAATTACGAAAACACAAAATGGAATACTCAACTTGGATGACGAAGGAGGAAGATCTACAGAAGACATGGCTTCGACAAAATAAGGCACTAAGGGAGCTACTGAGACATGTGTGGATACACAGAGGCTAATAACAGGAATGAAGATGGCGGCGTGGTATTAGTAGTAGTAGCGAGCACAAGGTTGAGGGGGTAGCCGTTGTAACGGCTCTCACCGTGAGGGGAACTTTGAGAGGAATCCTCTAATTGGCAGAAGTTCTGTGAGAAGTGGCTTCCACTCGTACTAGTGCTTATATTGACGCCCTTGGGGGGTGATCGAGCTGAAGGTAGTAACTTCAGCATTTCATGCTAGTTTTTTCTCTGGTATATTTAGGATCTATTTATACTTAGAAAAGAGAGCTACAGGAACTTTTCACCGGCAGACACAGGTCGACCCCAGAAATATTTATCTGTTTTGAGATAGACTAGAAAGTCAACTATTTGTTGAACAGAAGTTCCAAGTGGAGAAGAACCTCGTCTACGACACCAATCACAAAAGAGACCACTTTTCACAGTACACAGACATTGAAGATTTCCTGATATAACCCAACATCTGAGATGCTGTTCTTCAAGAAAAGCGTCTCGCTCACAGGAGATACTTGACAGTCTCCATCTTTGAAGAGATAGGGACTGTAACAACTGGTGATACCTATCCAAGTGAGGTTGACATAGTAGATTGTGCCCAAGAGGAACTTGGAACTTCCTTGGAACTTCTCATGGCAAAGATAGTAGATCCAGAAACCATTCTGTCTGTGGACATTGAGGAGCTAATGGCATCATCTTGAAATTCTGGGACCTCACCACTCTGTTCAAGACCTGACGGATCAGACAAAATGGAGGGAAGGCATATACGTCCCAGTTGTATAAACCAACCAAACCATGCAGGGCGTCTTCTGCCACTGCAGCCGTGTCTGGGACTACTGAGCAATAGACTTCCAGTTTTCTGTTATATATTGTTGAAAAAAGATCTATCATTGGTTTTCCACAAAAGAGAAACAACCTAACTACCTCATCCTGATGCAGAGACCACTTTGTTTCCATATTCTATTCCAGATGGCTTAATTTGTTTGCTACTACATTCCTTTTTCCTGGGATGTATCTGGCCCTTATCTCTACTGTCATAAGATGTAGCTGTGAAGACACTAGCCCCATTTGTTTACATACACCACTACCATAGTATTGTCTGTCATCAGGACTATGGAGTGACCCCATTACCATCTCGTGAAACTCCTGTAGTGCTAGGAATGCTGCCTTCAACTTCACCACATTTATGTGGAGCTGTTTGTCCCGAAGACTCCAGCCTCCCAAACTACCAGGTCCTCTAAGATGAGGTTTCCAACCTTTGGTCAATGCATCCGAGAATAAAGATGATCTGGAGAAGGCACATAAGAGGCAATCCTACCGTCAACTTGTTGACGTCTAACCACCATAACAGGTTGTTCCTCACCTCTATAGACAGGGGGACTTGCATGTGAGGGTGATCTGTTGCTGGAGACCAAAACTTCTTCAGTCTCCACTATAACAACTACAGATGTAGGCATCTGAGAGGAACCAACTTTTCTAGAGAAGTTAGTAGGCCCAGAATTACTTACCATTACTTTCCTGGTTGTTCTTAATCAGACAGAAAGGAATTCTTGCCTGAACTGTGTCTATAACCATACCCAGATAAAAAAAATCCTTTGACTGTGGGCTAGAATAGACTTTTCCAAATTTATCACAATACCTAGGCTGTGAAAAAGTTGAAGCAGTCGATCTCTGTCCTGAAGAAACTTCCCTCAGGATTTTGCCAGGACTGGCCGGTCGTCTAGGTATCTAATCAATCTGATCCACAGAGCACGCGCCCATTTTGACACCAGTGTAAACACTTTTGTGAACACTTTAAGGAGACATTGTCAGACCAAAACAGAGCACCTTGAACAGAAGCACCTGTTCTGCAAGACTGAATCCAAGAAACTTCTGGGATGAATGACGGATTGGTATCTGGATGGAAATATGCATCTTTCAAGCCTAAATCTATGACCAACACAAAGACTCCTTCTCTCACTGCTGCCAAGACTGTCCTCAGACTCAATTTTGGACCTCATCTCCCTGACGAAGAGGTTCAGTGCTGACAGATCTACTACCATCCTCCAATTGCCATAGGCCTTTGGTACCAGTAAGATCCAGCTGTAGTACCCCATTGATGAGAGCGATACTTGCTCCACAGCTCCCTTCTCGATCTCCTTTACTTCACTTTGCAAACTGTGATGTTTCCGAAATCCAGGATCAAACGAGAGGTGTAGCAGGGGGGAGCCTAAAAGAAGTTGTTGTTGTCAATCAATGGCCTCTTCCAATTTATCCTTTATCAGTCCACATTCACAGAATGGCTTATCACCATTATTATTTTTTACTAATATTTAAAAATGAGTACAGTGGACCCCCCGTATTCGCGTTCTCCAGATTCGCGGACTCACACATTCGCGGATTTCTCTGGGGAACGTTTCCCTGCATTATTCGCGGAAAATTCGCGCATTTGCGGTATTTTTCTATAATAAATATCCACAAATTCCTGTTTTTTTTATGAATTTAATCATAAAATGCACTTTTTGTGATAAAACTATTAAAAAAACCAAGTATGAAAATTTTTAGTGGGTTTTTCTTGAGATTTAACTAACAAAATAGGCTGTTTTTAGCATTTTCATAGGGGTTCCAAACATTCGCGGGTTCTAACTATTCCAGGGGGGGGGGGGTTCTGGTACGCATCCCCCGCGAATACGGGGGGACCACTGTACTTGGAAAAGTATATCCACAGTAGTATGTCTGTTAGTTTTGTTATTTAAAATACAAAGCACAAAGATTGACAAGGAGGACCGTGCAGGTCATCGAAAGCTTTCTGCTTTATATTTTAAATAACAAAACCAACACACATACTACTGTAGATTTACTTTTCCATTTATTGACTCATGTGATTATGAGTTTTCTTTGAAATGAGTACTTATTATGCATTAGGTAAATCATTTATTTATCACAGAAAAGAGAGAGAGAGAGAGAGAGAGAGAGAGAGAGAGAGAGAGAGAGAGAGAGAGAGAGAGAGAGAAATTCACACACTGATACCCAGAGAGAAAATGCAGACAAATCGAAATAGCTTTAGTGAGGAGAGAGAGAACAAAATATCCTCACTCAAGGGTGGTAAAAGAGTAACTAGCGAGGTCATGAGTTGCGGCTAGGTACGTATGTGGGTGGTTCCACTTATCTTATGACTAAGAACAGATGCCACTAGTCCTCCATAAACAATTAATGGGTTTTTAAACCAAAGGTTTGTTTTGTATATGAACAAATTGATTTTTTAATGTGCATTTTTGTTTACAATACATCAAAATTGATATTAAGTGAAATACAACTCATAAATATTAACTTTATCACACTGAATGGCCTAATGAAACTCTTGATACAGTCTGTACAATATAATTAATGTTACTACATAAGGTACCAACTGGAACCATGGGGCATAAGCTTACCTATTATCAAGTGGGTCATAATGGTTTTTTCCACATAAAAATTCAGCACAATGGTACTATAGGTAGCATCTTGGTAAAGTAACCACAAGGATATCCTTAATACTAAAAACTGCATCCAGGTCCCACTGGGAAGCCACAATAGAAAACATTCAACATGAGGAGCTCTAAGAACATTGGTTTTAAATGTGAGAAGAGGTACCATTGCTAATATCAGAATAATTTTCCCCAAATCAGTTGGGCTGGTTTACTACTTAGCATATTCACATCTACTATGGTCCTTTTATGACATATTAACAAACTGACATATATGGAGAAAGAGCATGTGATTGGTTTAAACACAAAATAATGACATTTACCTTATTTGTCTGAATACAACAAAATGACATTTACCTTATTAAGTCTTTCTTTTCAGTTAAATCCTGTGCTTTCACACTTAAATTTTCTAGTTTCTCTATTTCTTTTCTTGATCTAGCAATATTCTCCCTCTTTGACTGAATGATGTCAGATTCTAGATATTGACGGACATCTCTGTACAGTTTATCAGCATATACAGAAAGCTTGTGGTAACTATTTTCTAAAACGTTTTGACATCCAGATTCTGTAAAACAATTAGGGAATAAGATCAATCACAATCATTTATGATCTAGCAAATATTGACCATCTGCCACAATATGTAATAAACTTACATTTACCTTAAGCTATGCATAGTTAGGCTGAGAAATATTAAGTTAGCAAAGATAAATCATTACTTGGAAATTACATTGACTATGCAATTGAAAACACCACTGAGGGAGTGATAGAAAACAATACAGGCAGCCAGCGGTTAACAGCGCAATCACTCAACGGCGAATCGGTTTTACGGTGGTCGTCAAAAATATTCATAAAAAAAATAAGGCATTTTAAAGGTATCTTTACGGCACAATTTTCAGTTAACAGCGCCGCTAGCGCCGTTGTCTAACGAGTTCATACATTTGTAGAAATGCCGTTCAGACCATAAAGGTTATGCAAATTATATTAACAAATTTTATGAAGAGTTATTACCTAAGTATTAGGGTAAATATATGCCTCTGACACTGTTTTATGCCGAAAATATCGAGTTACATAAGTGCAAATTTAGCTATGGATGTGTTGATTTATAAATGTTCATGCTTTTGTTTAAAATGTGTATGAAAATGTATTACGTGAAAGGCATTTTTATTTCTGTACAGAAATATGATACAAAGGCAGCTTTTGAAACTGCCCTTCACGTTATCAAATACGATGTTTTTTCACGTTCTTTCTTGTGAGCCGCCGCCTGCCGCTCTTCCTAAAATATCGATTTAAAAAAAGTGCAAATTAGCGATCGATGTGTTGATTTTATAAATGTTTATGCTTTTATGTTTAAAATGTGTATGAAAATGTATTACGAATAGGGTATTTTATTTCTGTGCAGAAATATGATAAAAAGGCAGCTTTTGAAACTGCCCTTCAAGTTATCGACTACGATGTTTTTTCAAGTTCGTTCTTGTATGCCGCCGTCTGCCGCTCTTCCGAAAAAATAGTTAAAAAGAGTGCAAATTTAGCAATCGATGAGTCGATTTTTTAAATGTTTATGCTTTTATCTTTAAAATGTGTATGAAAATATATTACGTAAAGGTATTTTCATTTTTGTACAGAAATAAGATACAAATTAAGGCAACCTTTGTAACTATGCTCCACGTTGTCAGGGGATGTTTTTTCATGTTCGTTCTTGTCCGCCAGTTCCGAAAAACGCATTGTGTTATTTTATTAATTATGCATCTCTTCCATAAATCCTTTAAAAAGTTATTCATTATTTCACTCTATACAAGAATATTGTATGTATTCTCATATTACTGTATTTTAAAGTACTACGGCAAATTTAAGCCCGTATTCCGCGGAGCAGCCAATGTTGTGGTTTGAAATCAGCTGATGAATATGAGTTTGTTTCACCATAACGCAATTCTGAGCGAATGCTCTTGCTTCTAGTTAGCATAAACGAATATCTATATACTTGACTTATATGAGACAAAGTTATTTTTCCTTATACAGCGTGTTTTTAGGTGGAAATATTTATTGAATATGTCTCGTTGTGAATGTGAACTACTTTTTTTTCGTTAACATATTACGTTGACGGCATGTTTATTGCGTAAAAAATTATGTAATTCCATTCGCAATAATCCTTTATATCATCGTAATACGAACTTTACGTTATTTATCTTATATCGGCGTGAAACCAACAGTAAATTGTGTTCTTTCAAGCACAATAGTTTTGATTAAAATGATTTTATCCCAATTTTATCTACGGTTGTGTTTGATGGCATACGTTTACTGCAGTTTTATCCTTGTTGCCGATGTACGATAATAGTCATTAGCAACTTGAACAGTTTTCTCAGTTTCAGTTATAACTAGGTTTAAATTTAACAGTATATTTCCCGATTGATCTTTAATCTATATTCATCTCTGATCTATAGCGAATAAAGTTATTACATTAAAATATCTCAGTTCTATTCTATACATAACGCCATTTATAACAACTACGGTAATGTTGTACTGTAGTACGATGATTGAAATACAAGCCAAACGGATGTTATCCAGTTCGGTTGTACTTAGAAAAAAAAAAAGTAGTTTCTCGTTCGGTTGTTCATGGCTGTACACGTTCACGCAACGAGTATAACGTTAAAACCATACTTTCATCATTCTCTTTTGCTGTTATTGAACTTATGTAACTAGAAGATGGATAAAGTTAGGCCATTGTAGTTTGATCTCTCATAAAATCGGACTATCGTAAGACTAATGATCGTAACCTGAACACTACAGCTACCTGTACACTGTATAAACTTTATTATATCTTTACATACTCTAGACACCCAAAAGTACTGTACAGTAAATTCTATAATACTATACTGCATAAATATAATTTTACTTATTGCGCCGTTGTGGGATTACGGCGCCTTTGACTGGTCTAGTTTTTTTAAAGAAGGTGTGCGGTGGCCGTAGGCTTTAAAATCGCTTGGCGTCGAAAATCGCTTGGCGTCGGCGGCCAGGAACGGAACCCCTGCCGATAACCGAGGGTCGCCTGTAGAGAGATGTGACATTGACAAAATCAAGAAGAAAGTATCACTCATTGATGTCGCAATACCATGGGACACTAGATTAGATGAGAAAGAAAGAGGAAAAAATTGATAAGTATCAAGACCTGAAAATAGAAACAAGAAGGATATGGGATATGCCAGTGGAAATTGTACCCATAATCTTAGGGACACTAAGCATGATCCCTAGATCCCTGAAAAAGAACTTGGAAAAACTAGATACTGAAGTAGCTCCAGGACTCACTCAGAAGAGTGTGCTCCTAGAAACAGCACACAAAGTAAGAAAAAGTGATGGACACCTAAGGAGACAGGATGCAACCTGGATCACCACACAATAAAAACCACCCAACTGAATTGGATGGCTGTTATAAACCCCCAAAAATATATATGTATAATAATGACAATTGATCTCTGGTTGTTGTTATTATTCTTATGAATATGTTGACCAGACCACTGAGTCAATAGATTGGTGGTTAAAAGTAGGATATGTCAAGTAGTATTCCAAAATAAAGTCAAAGAGTATATTTTGCATTTTTTAAGACTTGTTCAGTTCTCCAAACTATTTTCCTAAGCACTTGACAACATTTAGCATAATGATTTTTCAAACATTCTTAAAATCTTCACAATGTTTTTAAAAGATGTCAAGATACTACCATTATTGGAATGACCATATTTTTTAAAGTTAACCTGACAAAAAAATGCAAAATAAATATAAACCTGAGAAATATTAAAATAAACAAAATATGTAATTTCAACAAATAACGCACATACCATACACTTACCTTGCCTTGCTTCTAAAATGTCAACAGCTCTGTTAAAATATTCTGTAATTACAACTCGAGGCGGTTTGCAAGTGGGAGTCCATCAGCACACATCCATATGAATGGATAAACTTTGGGGCAAAAGCAAAAAAAAACTTCCATGCCTTCGATCATTCAAGTCAACCTATCATTGGGAGATTTAGCAGACAATCTAATTCAGAATACACAAACAAAATACAATGTAACTACAATGTCAATATAGTATTTAGAAGTAAATGATTACTGATATCTCATCTTTACCACACATCATTTCAATCAAATTATACGTTCCTGAAGGGAAAACAATGATACCATTAGTTGCCTTACAATTTACAGTTAAATGAATAAATAATCATTATAATTAGTCATACTGCATAAACACACTTTACAACTTGGAAAGTTCTTCCTAAGATTAAACCCTTATTAATATATAACAGCTTTAATCTAAATACCAAAACCAACCTTCTGCATGTCTTCTAGTAAAACATCAAGAACTTGCATTGCATGATGATTATCTCCTTGACTCTTTGCTACTTCTGCTTCTTCTAACCGGGTTTTCCATTTCAAACACAGGGGGACATCCAGTTTTTACAGCTGAAACTAGAGCTACTTCACAACCACTGCCATTCCCTAACATTTGGGAATTTCTAGTAAGAATGGATTTCTTTAACTGAAAGAGAAGTTACCAACATACTGAAATGTTAGAAATGCATCACAGAAAAACCACATTATAGAAAAGAGACTGTGCTCAGTTCTGAAATTACAGACAAATACATTACTTTTAGCATAGATTTTCTATACACCAACAATGAAGTGCAATGTAATAGCCACAAAAGAGACACTAAAGATAATAAATACAATAAAAAAAATCACAAACCCTCAAATAGAGAAAATAATACCATCCTATCTTCACTAATCACAAAATAAAAAAAAATCAACAAATTTAAAGGTCTTGGCCAGCACCCCAGACCAGAGAAAAACAAGACACTAAAAAAATGACAACTTTTTAATCAAGTTATATTTTTCATAACTAACAAACCTTCAGTCTTAACATTAGGATAAATAACTTAGCGCCAGCTGGAAACAGGTAAAATTAAAAAATTGTGTAATCAAGGGACTACTGGCAGAAGGATGAATGGTTAATATCTAATGGAAAAAACAATTTAAAAACCAATTGTTACGAAAAAAAAAAAAAAAACAACAGTTCTTCCAGTAACTAAAAGCAGATACAGGTACTTGCAATGTATTTAGACTGGCAAAAAAAAAAAGAAAGAAAAAAAAAGTGAGTATATTCTAAGTGAAAATTAGGGTAATCACCATAACCAATTACAAATAAAGAGAGTAAAATACAAAAAGGCTTACAAGTTTGAATGATTTCATGATTCATATAATTTTCTGGGGAATGAGAATTTACCCCTTAAACGCCTATTGGACGTATTATACGTCGGCTAAAATTGTCTGTCGGGTGCTAATCGGACGTACTGTACGTCGACTACAATAAGTTTTCTAAATATTTGCGGAAAAATAGTTATAGGGCTAGTTTGCAAAAAATTTTAAATCACGTGCCTTGAGGGATGCTGGGAGTTCACGGATCATGCTGTTGTTTTGTTTACACGCGTTACCCAGCTGCGCATGCGCGAATTTCTTTCTTCTAGCACTAAAAAGCACCAGCGACACATCTCAGAAATTCTTTCGTCACTTTGTCGTAATTTTTAGACCGTTTTACATTAGCCGTTACAGTTTATATATGAAAATGTGCACAATTCCATGTAGAATAAAACAAAAAACAACCCATGGTTCTAGCTTTTATCAGTTTTGAAATATTTTCATATAAATCACAATAAGTGCCAAAATTTCAACCTTTGGTCAACTTTGACTTGACCGAAATGATCTAAAAATGTAATTGTAAGCAAAAACTCTTACATTCTAGTAATATTCAATCATTTACCTTCATTTTGCAACAAATTGGAAGTCTCTAGCACAATATTTTGATTTATGGTGAATTTGTGAAAAAAACTTTTTCCTTACATCCGTGGGTGGTAACTCTGCCGAAAATCTCAGAAATTCTTTCGTCACTTTGTTGTAATGTTTGCACCATTTTATATTAGCCGTTACATAAAGTTTTATGTATGAAAATGTGTGCAATTTTATGTAGAATACAAACAAAAATAACTCATGGTTGTAGCTTTTATCAGTTTTGAAATATTTTCATATAAATCACGATAAGTGCCAAAATTTCAACCATTGTTCAAATTTAACTCAACCAAAATGGTCAAAAAATGATATTGTTATGATACAATAAAGTTTGTTCATACTTACCTGGCAGATATATATAATCAAAGTGCCCACCCACCTCCCCTCAGGAGACAGTGGCACTAGAAAAATCTGACAGAAAATGGGAATGGTTCCTTACGCCCGCCTCCCAGCGGCGGGAATGGGTACTACCACCTGGCCGACCACTGCGTGTGCCGGGAGTTTTGAAATTCTGTCGGACTTCGGAGAATACAGCTATATATATATCTGCCAGGTAAGTATGAACAAACTTTATTGTATCATAACAATATCATTTTGTTCATGAATCTTACCTGCCAGATATATATATAGCTGAATCCCACCTTTGGAGGAAGGGGGAGACAGATTCAATTTTGGGAAACAATTTCATATATATGATTGATATTTTGGTTCCTTAACTGTTAGCATAGCTGACTTCGTGAGTACCGTCACCCAAGTCTGCTTCTGCTTTACTAGAGACTCCAGCTAGGTAGTGACCTGTGAAGCTGTTGAGTTCTAGAGGATCTGTCAACGGGGGCGTGACCACAATGCAACTAGATCCTATATTATAGACCTCCAATTTCGGTACTGCATTCCTAGAGGTGCCAGCAAGGACGTGACCTGTGTAGCTGGTGCGCTCTAATGAACTGTCACGGGGAGCGTGACCACAATGTGACAGATCATATAGGTGTTGTTTAGACACCGAATGCTGTTAATGCTTCACTGGTAAGGTGCCAGCAAGGGACGTGACCTATGTAGCTGGTGCGCTCCAGATGATTTGTCAATGGGGCGTGACCACACTGTGACAAAAACATTTTACCCTACTATGAGGGCGAAGCAAAAACATTACCACCTGACCTAGCCTATCTGGTTAAACTTCGTATAACCAAGGCTAATGGAGGGAAGTCCGCCTAAGGCGGCCTTACCAGACCACAAAAAACTAAACACCTACATAACATAATAAAATTAAAAAATAAAAAGAAATAAAATTAAAAAGTCCAAAACTAACATATTATTTTCTAAAAGATAGGAAGAATGCTACTCTCTGTCCCCAATAATATATACTCGCCAGGTAAGTATGAACAAACTTTATTGTATCATAACAATATCATTTTGTTCATGAATCTTACCTACCAGATATATATAGCTGAATCCCACCTTTGGAGGAAGGGGGAGACAGATTCAATTTTGGGAAACAATTTCATATATATGATTGATATTTTGGTTCCTTAACTGTTAGCATAGCTGACTTCGTGAGTACCGTCACCCCAAGTCTGCTTCTGCTTTACTAGAGACTCCAGCTAGGTAGTGACCTGTGAAGCTGTTGAGTTCTAGAGGATCTGTCAACGGGGGCGTGACCACAATGCAACTAGATCCTATATTATAGACCTCCAATTTCGGTACTGCATTCCTAGAGGTGCCAGCAAGGACGTGACCTGTGTAGCTGGTGCGCTCTAATGAACTGTCACGGGGAGCGTGACCACAATGTGACAGATCATATAGGTGTTGTTTAGAGCACCGAATGCTGTTAATGCTTCACTGGATGGTGCCAGCAAGGACGTGACCTATGTAGCTGTGTGTCTCCAGATGATTTGTCAATGGGGGCGTGACCACACTGTGACAAAAACATTTTACCCTACTATGAGGGCGAAGCAAAAAAAAACACTTACCACCTGACCTAGCCTATCTGGTTAAACTTCGTATAACCAAGGCTAATGGAGGGAAGTCCGCCTAAGGCGGCCTACCCAAGACCACAAAAAAAACTAAACACCTACATAAACATAATAAAATTAAAAAATAAAAAAAAAAAGAAATAAAATTAAAAAGTCCAAAAACTAACATATTATTTCTAAAAGATAGGAAGAGTGCTACTCTCTGTCCCCAATATAGTGTCTGCTGCGACATATGGGGCCCAAAGAGTAGCAGTTCTCGTATGTAATCCTCACCTCCCGAAGGTAGTGAGAGGCAAAACACTGAATTACTACGCCAAAATGTGGCATTCAAGATTTCATTGAGTGCCATGTTCTTTTGGAAGGCTACCGACGTAGAAATAGCCCTCAGTCCATGCGCATTCACCTTAAACACTTTCATATCACTGTCTTGACAGGATGAATGCACTTCCTTGATGGTGCCCTCAAGAAAAAGCCAAAGCATTCTTTGACACTGGTAACCTTGGCTTCCTGACCAAACACCACAAGTTATCAGGAAGGACCTCTTATAAACCTTGGTTCCTATACTTTTCAGACAGAGGGTGGGTTGACTTCCTAGCTATGCTTAGGAGTCTGCTTCGTCTCAAGAGCCTCAGCGAGGATGTGACCTATGGGTAAGAGTTCTTGTGGGTTTGCCGATGGGGTCTTATCCACTTACTCGGCAAAGCCTAACTGGCATTTGTCAAATGGGTGCTAATCCACTCATATGACCATATACCTATGCCTATTAGCATAATTAAGAGCACAACACCGATCCCGATCACCTGATCCAAACACGAGGGTTAGCGCTTAATTTGAAAAGAGTTAAACTAAAAATTAACTCACTAGTTAAGGATCAGTGTTGGCTCCCTATCCCAGCAACGTATCCGCAGACACGAATAACCAAGAGAAAAGGATCTCTTGTAGGTTGAATGGACATCCTTCGTGTAACGGAGGTCAACACAGAATTGCATCTCCCGTAAGTGACAGCTCATATGTCCTTTATGACATATTGTTATGGAACCAAGAAGAATTCATAAAAGCTCGCACTTCATGCATAGGTTCGAATGGACTGGACATGAGGAACTTCAGAACTACATCCAAGTTCCAAGACGGCAACTTGGGTTGTTGAACCTTCATCGTTTCGAAAGATCTCGAGAGATCGTGAAGGTCTCTGTTGTCCGCCAAGTCCAGGCCTCTGTGCCTAAAGACAACAAAAGCACACTCTTATAACCCTTGATTGTAGAGACTGCAAGTTTTAGATCCCTTCTCAGAAAAGGAAGTCAGCAATCTGGCTCACAGAGGTCGTGGTGGAGGAAATGCCGTTCTTCTTGCACCAACTCCTGAAGACTATCCACTTCGATTGTACACTGCGTTGGAAAGAAAACGCTCTTCTTGCACTGGCGATAGCTTCCGCCATTGACATATAAAAGCCTCTCGCTCTGGCCAACTTTTGGATAGTCTGAATGCAGTCAGACTCAGACGCGAAGAGGCTTCTGTGGTACCTCTCGAAGTGGGGCTGTCTGAGTAGATCTGTCCTTACTGGAAGCGTCCTCGGGGAAGGAAGTCTACTGCAAAGGCCATGACCTCTGTGAACCACTCTCTCGCAGGCCAGAAACGGGGCGAACAAAGTCATTCTCGTCCCTTCCGACACCGCAAACTTTCTCATGACTTCCCCTAAGATCTTGAACGGGAAAGGCGTACAGGTCCATCCCGTCCAAGTCCCAGAGAAGTGTGGTCTATCGTCACTGCAGCTGGGTCGAGTACTGGGGAGCAGTACAGTGGAAGCCTCTTCGTTCTGGACGTCGCAAAGATATCCACGAGTGGACGTCTCCATAACCCCCACAGCTCTTGGCATACCTCCCTGATGCAGAGTCTACTCGGTTGGCAGAAGTTGACCGTCTGCTGGGGAGATCTGCCCAGACATTCTCTACTCATGCTACAAACTTCGTAAGGATCATGACGTCCAGTGCCCTTAGCCCACAGCAAGATCTCCTTTTCCAGAGCAAAAAGGGACTGAGACTGTTCTTCCTCCCTACTTCTTCAAGTACGCCAGAGCTGTGGTGTTGTCTGAGTTGACTTGGACTATTCGATGAGAGACTTTTTCTTGGCAAAAAACTGGAGAGCTAAAAAGATGGCTGCCATTCCTTTAGGTTTATGTTGCCAGGACACCTGTTCCCCTCTTCCAGGTGCCTGCCACTTTCTTTCCCCCCTAATGATGCTCCCCATCCCGTGGTGGACGCGTCGGAGAACAACACTAGGTCGGGGCTCGAAGCTTGAGAGACACGCCCTCCGACAGCTACACTGGATCTAGCCAACATTTCAAGTGAAGTTTTTTACCTCTCCTGAAATTTCCAAGATCATGTGGTAGATTCTTGTTTTTCTTTCCAATTGTACTTGAGAAAAACAAAAAAAATTGTAACGGTCTGAGGTGCAGTCTCCCCAACCCCAAGGAAACAAAAACTTCTCCAGCGAGGAAATGGCGGTCCCCAGTTAGACTCAATCCATTCCCTCACCGAGCACGAATCTTTCCTTAGGAAGGCTAACACTTTGTCTAAGCCTTGCTGCTGACGTCCCTGGGACGGAAAAGCTCGAAAAGCCACTGAATCCATCGAATCCCCAGATACACGATGGATGGGTTGGGATCAGATGTGACTTTTCGAAATTCACCAGTAGTTCCAGGGACTTCACCAACGATTAAGTTGTTTGAAAATCCTTCAGACACCGCGTTTGAGTGGAGGCATGAATGAGCCAGTCGTCCTTCGAAGATAACAATTGCGAAGGAGGAGGACTGAGGGGCCGCAGGCTGAAACTATTCTTCAAAAGAGGCTCGAAGCCATCGAACCAAGACCTCTTCTTCTTCTCAACTGACACCACGTTCGGGAAGATGGTAACCGTGCTCTCTAGACAACCTCTGGAGAGCTGCATGGAAATCTAGAGAGCAAGGCAACTGGCTAAAGAGCGGGTAACGAGGAGAGGAGAAGGGACTGCCTGGACTCTTGATTGGCAGCCTATCATCCTTCCTCTCGCGATGTGGCTTTGCCTTCTCACTGCAATCAACGAAACAAGTTGTTGTTGCAAAAACACAATCATCCTTTTCGATGGAGAACATTCCTTCTCAGGCAAAAAGGCTGATCCTTTGAGAAGACAATGGGCGAGGGGAAGCCCTCCCTCCTTCTCACATGGACCGCCAAGGATATATCTTGGAGCGACCGAAGCGCTCAAAAGCATACTCATCGGAAGACGTCTCTCCGAGATGAAGTCGCAACACAGTAGAAAAGAGAGAGGACGTGAAGCGTCCCCCTCCCTGAGACCATACATCATACATCTTAGCTCTCTTTTACTGCGGAAAGTCTTCCAATTGCCCAGGAGACGACTGCAAAGCAGAAGGAGCTAACGGACGAGAAGCGTCCCCCTCCGAGGAACCAAAGACGACGGCCGCCTGTGCGACATATAGCGTCTTCGTTCTCCTCAGAGGGAGCGAGACCCTCCGAGAGTTCCAACTCCTGCGCGGGGAGACGGGAAGTCTCTGAAGACAAAAGTAATCTTTCAAGATTCAAATTCTATGAGATTATGAGCCATGACATCACCTATAGACGAATCTTGACTATGAGAGATGTTCAGATCATTTCTAGATCATCTATGATTTCCAGTTTTTCTGCAGGAAAAACTGGAGAGGTGTGAATTTCAGTCTCTTCAGGGAAAACAAACTTCTCCAGCGAGGAAATGGTCCCCTGCAATTCATTCATACCCTCACCCGAGCATGTTCCTCCCCTAATAAGGCTGCGTTTCACTTAAACAGGAGTAATTTTTAAGACACCGTAGAAGATTGTTTTCATTTGTTTCTTCCTAAAAGTCTCCATTCCTGAGATCCATTACTATTCTCTGATTCTCGGCGAATGTCTGAAGAAGCATTACGTTGTGCGTCCATCCAAGCGTCCAGACCGAGCGTCACGCTCGGCGCTGTCGTATTTAGCAGCGGAAGGAGTCCCCTTCATAATCGAGCAAGGGACGTTCTCGGCGAGCTAATTGACTGCATCTCTTGCACCATCATTCTTGTTCGAGGGAAATCATGTGTGCTATGCCGCTGTAGACTCTGGACAGAATTCTGTTACCATGCGGTAAACAGAACCGAAAAAAAGGTCTAATACATATATATATATAACATACACACACATACATACACACACATACATTTACATATATATCTATAC
The DNA here is from genome assembly GCF_015104395.2 of Macrobrachium nipponense. NCBI lineage: Eukaryota > Metazoa > Arthropoda > Malacostraca > Decapoda > Palaemonidae > Macrobrachium > Macrobrachium nipponense. The sequence goes on along the minus strand of NC_087205.1, from coordinate 105,529,128 downwards.
ATATATACATATACATACATATATATATACATATAACTCACATACATATATATATACACACAATATATTTATTTATTTATTTATTTATTTTTTTTTTTTTATGAAAAAATTATCGCAAAGTGAAGATGTTCAGCCATGTATGCTGGAATTCCCCTCAACCCGAGGCTAAGGCCGTGATTGTAGGGTAGAAATACGGTTAGTCCGTCAATCCCGCAGGAGAAGAGAGACGTAACCTACAGCGCATGGCAGACAATCAGATGGAACTGAGCACTGGCATTACGCATTAGTGACAGCAGACTCAAGAAGAACGTCGTCGTTCTCGCACTGCTTTGCCTGAGTTGCCACCTACACCATTCTACGAATGAATAGGTTTACTAGGCATTATAGAGCAGAAACCAAAATCCATCAAACTGGTATATTTAAGCGAAACTGAATTTGCTAAATATAAAAGGCTAACTTGGTATTGTCATAACAATACCTTAAATGTTTAAAAATAGGGAAAACCGGCAACCCCTGAATAGTTGCAGGGAGAACCGATTAAATGTAATAAGAATAATCGTACTCGGTTGTCCTCCGTAGGAGAACTATGGTATGAGTATATAACTTGAACCATACAACCGCTTGATAGTAATATGACGTAAGGGCAAAAATAATATTACTATGATACAACATCGCTTGTTCACCTTTACCCGGCAGAAATATAATATATACATATATCTGACTGGTAAGTTTTATGAACAAACGTAGAGTATTTTAGACACTTGGACAGCTACCTCCCTACTACATTCTGCCTCACCGAGGTAGGGAGAGCCATCACGCGGTAGTGTTTTGTCAATGAGAAATTATACGCTTACCGTTGATTAGAATGTAAACCGCTTTATCGCGAGATAGAATGAACAACACTCATGGCATTATCACTATACTTCACTACACTACTAAACTTTCCAATGCAAACATGATTCCAGGCTACGCAAAGATTTAAGAATCACAGATAGGGTTTACCCTCCAAAGACACTATTGTAGGGCCCGAAGGCATCACAGGTCTTTGGAGGGATAAATTCTACTGGACGGGTAACTTGTGTTACACGCCTGGAGGAAGACCTCCTTACACTATCACGTTCTAGTTTACGTACCTCCTTATTCATAAGCCTTCCACGCAGAATCAGACATATTTCACACTCGTTGCAGCGGTCATCAAACATACAAACATGTTTCCTACAATTCGCACACACTGTATGAGGGTCTACCGAAGTTTTTCGGTAGCCTAACCTTGCATTCTTCCACCACAACATACTCTGGCCTAGTCGAACTAGATCCAGACATCGTAAAGTTTAAGGAAAAATCAAGCCAAAATAAAAACAATCCACAATTAGCGTATGCCTAACCACCGATCCTAATCAAATAACCAAAAATCAATCGGGATAATTAAGTGACCAAAAGAGTTCCAAAATCCAATGACGGAGGTGCAGAAAACACTTGTTGTCTGCACCGGCGACAGAAAATATCTGACAGAAAATGGGAATGGTTCCTTACGCCCGCCTCCCAGCGGCGGGAATGGGTACTACCACCTGGCCGACCACTGCGTGTGCCGGGAGTTTTGAAATTCTGTCGGACTTCGGAGAATACAGCTATATATATATCTGGCAGGTAATATTCATGAACAAACTGCAATTGTAACAACAAAAGGGAAGTCTCTAGCACAATATTTCGATATATGGTGAATTTTTAAAAAAACTTTTTGTTTACGTCCTCGCGTTACGAATTCATGCATCATTTTGTGATAATATTTTCTCTGTGTTGCTTTGATCGTTTTACAAATTGTTATAGTATACTAAAATCATCGCAATTTAGTGTACAATACAACGAAAAAAAATTAACTCATTAGCTTTAACCGTTTTTCTTACAGCACGATTTGTATGCAATTATATTTGAAAATTTTTTCCGCAGTCATATATTCTAATATTTATATATGATAATGATATTTTTTTTCATTTCTGATGGTTGCATACTAAACTTCAGGCAATGACAAAAAAAGGAGCCAAAAATTAACTCTTTTAATCTTAAAACTTTTTTTCTGCTTCGGGGCTAACTCCCGAATGCCGCCAGCATACAACAGACACTTTGGTAAATAGCGGCTCGGCGTTTAAGGGTTAAGTGTTGTTCATCTAACAAACACACAGAATGACCAGTTTTCACCACTAAATGTACTCAAGGACCCAGATGCATGCTCAGATATATAAAAGGGTGGACTAAACATTTTCTGGGGTATGTCTGGAAGTTACTGCTACCACAGATAAGGCTAACATAAAATAATGGGCTTGTGCTGAAATAAACATAATCCTTATCATTCAGTAATTTATACTATGTAGTATTTCCATATATCCCTTTAAATTCCATACCTGTAGTTGCAACTACATGGAATATCTTTACCTGTCACAACACCAATGTTATTCTGAATTTTCCAAAGATACCCTAATTATTTTCTAACAAAACCAGAAGAAAATATACAAACTTGTCAAATACAATTTTCAGTTATTCCATGACCAAGTTAAACTATTCTCTTATTATTGAAGACTATGTAAACAGCAGGTACAAAAGCATACACACCAATGTTGAGTGAAGTACTTCACAAACACCTTTATGTGAAGACATAAGAGCTCTGACAATAGATGATCTTGCTGTGATTATAGGCTCCATGTACGTATGGCATACACTGCTCACCTGATCTCTTGAAGTCCAGGTTCTCTCCAGCTCACTTACTAACCCCACAAACTGAAATGCAATAATTGTCATTATCATGTTCCTTTTTTAATTAATACATCATATATTCAGGACATTTGCATTTTTCTTTGATATACAAATCTGAAGTCTTTTAGAACACATACCTATAGCAAAAGCTGGTCAGGTCACTAAAGTTTGGTAGTAAGGAAGTTAACTAGAAGCAAGTGAGTAGGGAAATGGTGAACCAACTACCCAGTTACTTGAATGTTAATGTTTGCCTCACTTTTTCATTAAGCAACAGTGACAAATGCAGGGCTAGTTAGAGGTGTGATAATAAAATACTTCAGGTTTGTATATTTAGGACCAGTACAGATGCAAATTATACTAATTTACACTGTGTATTCAATATGATACAAACTTTTGTCTTTTATATGGAGACTCACTCCTTAGGTAGGAAGTACTGTCAGAAGACCATGACTGGTACTGTTCTTCCCACCTGGAAATACCAATTTTCGGGTACTGTAAGGTACATGGAAGTTAAGTTGACAAGGTCCTGGGTTGGAGTCTAGCTATCTCAAACCCCAGCCTCAAAATTTTGAATAAATTCATGATAATGCTCAGCTGTCTGCCTGACCCACATTTAAAGGGAGCCATAGGGATTCACATGTGCCAAACTCCAAATAAAAATCAAGAGGTAGAATGCTCTACTGTTTAACTTGCCTACATTTGGAGGAAAAGAGGAGCCAGTCACTAAATTTTAAACTGTTTTCAACTGTTTTGTCTCAATAAACATATCCTTCAGTGCCAATGCTAAAAACAATTTTTTTAGATTGGTTTATTGACAATTTTGTTCACTGCTTGTATGACATGTGAACCACAAATGGTAAAAAGAATTATAAAAAAAAAAGTCTGTATGAATAATTCAGGACTGGCCCTAGTAAGTTATGGACTGTTTTTGACAGTTTTATTCGTACATAAACATATATCTGGAAACATTACTGCTATAAAAGAATGTTCGGATTCGTTCATGGACAACGATATCGTTTTTATGGCACTATGAACAACAAATCATAAAAAGAATTGTAAAAGTCTGTATGAATAATTTAGGATAGGTCCAAGTGAGGTATGGACTGTTTTTAACAGTTTTATGGACTAATAAACATATCTAGAGACATTATCGTTATAAAAGAATGTTTAGAGTGATTCACGGACAACTTTGTCCATCGTTTTTACGGCACTGTGAATGACAAATTGTAAAAAGCGATGGAAAAATGCATTTAAAAATAAAATTTATTCAAAAATAATTTGGTAAGAAGAGAAAATGGCTTACAGGGATAACTGAACCTTCACAATCTAAATATGTCTTATTTTCTTGTTTGAGTCCAGAATTATTGTTCTTTTGCTATTTCCTAAGAAGTTTATTTAATTTTTTTCAAACTAAATGCTTTGATCTCAAGGAAGACTGGAATAAAACTTGTTTATTCAGTATCATTTGTAGAATCAGTGGTAAAAATTAGAAGGAAATAACCTTGTCATAAAGTCATTTACTTCATAGAATCGGCCTTATGACATTCGGTGCTCTCCCATAAAGGGATTTTGACGAAGGAAAAATCTATTTCTGGGTGATTGGCTCGTGTCGCCCTATGAAAGTAATCCTTAATATCATCTTTCTAGGTAAAAATATCCTAAAATTACCAGAAAAAACAAAAATTAAGAAAAAAGTTCAGTAAAGGGCTGACTCGCGCACTCTTAAAAGAAGTAGTCCGGTATGAAATAGGGGCGAGTGTGGAACACTACCACGAGACAAACACCAATTAGAAACTTCCTATCAGAATCCCCCTAAGAGAGAGCCGATACCAACGGGCGATGCAGCTTCTACTACTACTACTACTAGAGGGACGCCACGGACAGCAGCGCCCCTAGCGGTCATCCTTAATTAAAACATATTACATCTTGTCCTGCAAGGGGGGGAAAGCAAACTATAAAAAGGGATGGTTTCATAGGGCGACACGACCAATCACCCAGAAATAGATTTTTCCTTCGCAAAATCCCTTTTCTGGGCTCAGCTCGTGTCGGCCTATGAAAGAGTACCAGAGAAACAGACAAGATGGAAAAGGAAAAAATGAAAAACATGTTAAAATGATGGATATAATATGAGTAAATCAAATACAGCATACAAAATAAGTACTTAAACTAACTATGGTAAACAATAACAGAATGTTAGTAAAAAACTTAAAGTACTTAAATGGTAGTAAGCAATAACATAATATGCATGTAAAACAAAGAATTTGTTTGAAATTTACTTATTTAGAACATATAAGTACAATTATATACATACATGTGTCCTACCCTAGCATAAAAATAAGGGTAGGTACACTCAAATCCATCATTAATACAAATAATACAACTAATTCAAATATATACAAACACATTGTGACTGAAGTTATCACAAGTCTAAATGGAAAATTTTTTACAAACATATTGTGGCCTAACCTAGTAAAAATAATAATAGGGACCACTGGAGTACATATCAGTACAAATGTGGGTTGACCCTAGCAAAAAAATAAGGGACAGACCACTATAACACACAACGGCTAAGGCTATGATGATGTGAGTAGCCTGGTGATAGGTTGAGGCATGTAGGTTGAAGTAGGTAGAAAGGAGACCTGGATCAATACTACAACTACTAAGCAGTATCAGGGGAAACTATGTTTCCCGCTGCTACTGCTGAAAACTTTAAAGATTCCAAGGACTTTAAATAATGCCGTTTAAAGACTGTCGGGGATTTCCATCCAGTATACTTCCTAAGATCCTCAAAGTTCATATGTTGGAAATAGTTAATAGAGGTGGCTACTCCCCTGATATCGTGTGCTTTTGGGAATGACTCAGGGTTGGCTTGTTTAATGAAGTAAAGGATTTGTTGCCTTAATACCTTTAACTGACAAAGTACCACCCTTTTTCTCTCATAAAGAGAGCACCCGAGGATCTAGAAGAAGTACGAGATAGAAAGGCTCTAAGGGTTGATACTGGGCAGAGAGAAGGATCCTGTGGAAGTGGGATAACCTTCCAAGGAGCCCACCTTGCAAGAGGATCTTCATTTTGGCTAAAAAGCTACGATCCGGAGCAAGTAGAACTTCTCCTGATGGGAGGATTCCACATGACCCGCATCTCTGGATAGAGCCGACAGTTCTGAAATTCTAGCTCCCCTGAGGCTAGGCTTAATAAGAATAGAGTCTTCCTCAGGAGCATTATGAATGTACAAGATGAGTTGTCAGTATCTGAAGCTAGTTTGAGAACATCATTCAAGAACCATGAAACTGTAGTAGGCCTCTGAGAAGGTCTAAGTCTAGCACAGGCTTTAGGGATAGATGTGAAATAAGATTCAGTTAAATCTATCTGAAAACCTACTTGAAAGATTTTCTTCAAAGCCGACTTGTGAGTGGTAATCGTGCTAGCTGCTAAACCTTTTCAAATAAAGATCTGAAAAAGGATATAGCCAAATTAACTGTCATGGTTGCAGTGTTCGATTCTCTCAAGAAAGATGCTAATTTCTTAACCGCCGAGTCATATTGTCGATGGTTGACTCCCTCTTATCTGATTCCAGGAAGAGAATATTCTGTGGATCAATGTTTAGCATCTTTATTAGCCGCAAACTTCATGAAGTCCATAAAGTTAGGGTCTGGAGAGTTCCTGAGGAAGCGAACACAGTCCTCATTTGTACTGATTGTGGAATAAGTTTGGGATTGGGGATCCGTTGAGGTCGGAGACCCAATTCCAAGAGAAGTGGATACCAGTTGCTCTTGGGCCGGGAGTCCGGTGCAATCAGAGCTACTATCCCTTTGAAAGACCTTAGTTTGTCTAGGACTTTCAGGAGAAGATTCACTGGAGGAAAAATATAAATTCTCCTCCATTGATTCCAATCCAACGACAGGGCCGTCCGTGGCATAAGCCAGAGGGTCCAGGTTGGGGGCCACATAGCAAGGGAGCTTGTGGTTCGCTTGTGAGGCGAAGAGGTCCACTTGGAGACCTGGGACTCTCCGGCTTACCCACTGGAATACCCGACCCGACGTCCAGAGACCACTCTGATTCCAGAGGGACTGACCGGGACAGGGCGTCCGCTATCACATTTCATTACTCCTGCCAGGTGAGTGGCAGACAGATGCCATTTGTGTTTGCTTGCTAATGCAAAGATGGCTATCATGACATGGTTCACATGCTTGGATTTGGTACCTCCTCTGTTGATGCAATGAACTACTACTGCACTGTCCAAAACTAGCCTTAGATGAGACTTTTTCGGGGGAAGAAGTCTCTTCAGAGTAAGAAATACTGCCATTGCTTCCAACACGTTTATGTGGAGCTGGCGAAATTGAACTGACCAAGTCCCTGAACCTGTTTGAACTGAGAGTATCCCCCCCAACCGGACAGGGATGCGTCCGTGTGAATGGTTAACATTGGGTTGGGAGGGGATATGAAGGGGTACTTTCTTGGCTAGGTTCTGTACTCTTGACCAAGGCCGTAGTTGGTTGCGGAGGATCTGTGGGATCACTGACAACTTGTCTCGATATTTGGAGTTTGCTTTTGACCGCCAAATTCGATTTATATCTTTTAACCTTGCTTTGAGAAGGATATCTGTTACTGAAGCAAACTGAAGAGACCCTAGGATTCTCTCCTGGTTTCTTCTTGACGTTTGTTTGCACTTGAGAAATTGCCTGACAGATTTTGCTATTTCCTTCCGTTTGGTACTGGGAATTGATAGATTGTGGGAGGACAAATCCCACTGGATTCCCAGCCACTGAAAACGAGATTCCGGAACAAGTCTGGATTTCGTTTTGTTTATCTGGAACCCCAGATGTTCCAGAAAGCGAACTACCTTTTTGGTAGCTTTGAGACATTCCTCGACTGTTTTGGTGCCCAGATTAACAATCGTCGAGGTATGCCGCTACCATGATTCCCTGAGCTCTCAATTGTTGTACAACCACTTCTCTATCTTTGTGAATACCCTGGGGGCTACATTCAGACCGAAGGGCATCACTTTGAATGAGAAATGTCTGATTTCCTAGCTTGAATCCTAGGAATGGGCGGAAGTGCCTGGCTATAGGGATATGATAGTATGCGTCTGTAAGATCGATGGAGCATGTGACGGCTCCACGCGGCAGTAAGGTCCTTACTTGCGAGAGGGTAAGCATCTTGAACTTGTCGCAGCGAATGAAAGAGTTTAGCTTTGACAAGTCTAAGATTACCCTTCTTTTTGTTGAGCCTTTCTTTGGAACGCTGAATAAGCGACCTTGAAATTTTAGATGCTTGACTCTCGCAATAGCTCCTTTCTGAAGGAGTTCTTCCGCGTAATCTATCAATTCCTTTGACGGTACCTGATGGAATGATTTGATTGGAGGAGGATCTTGGATCCAGCTCCAGCCTAATCCTTTGGACACTATGCTCTGTGCCCAACTGCTGAACCCCCACCTGTGGCGGAAGAGGAAACAGCCTCCCTCCTACCTGGAGAGCCTCATTGCTGATGGGCGGGTTGGCCCCACCACGCCCTCCTCTGAACTGCTTACTCCTTGCGCCCCTTCCTGCGCCACGGTGACGAAAGTAACCTCTCGCCCTACCCCTCGATTGAGAGTAGCCTTGAACCTCATAAGCAGGGTTTAAAAGGCAGGCGAGATGGCATAGGAGGTCGAAGGCTGGATTGCTGGGGCACCAGGAGGAAAGGCTGAGTTGTTAGATGTAGCAGGTTGTCCTTGTTGGGTGACTGGGACCGCCTGCACAAACTGCTGCTGAGGCTGGAGGAGTTTTTATATGGCTGGAACCTCCTACCAGCCTTCTTTGGTTTCTTGCCAGCAGTGGGAACGGATTCCTGTTTCCTCTTAGAGGAAATGCCCCACCTAGCTCTAAGGCTCTGGTTGAGTCTAGCAGCTTCGTGATGAACTTCGTTCACTGCTGACTCTGGGAAGAGATCCGCTCCCCACATGCTGGGCAGTCAAGAGTCTATTAGGCTCGTGCCTGATAGTACACTCTTGAAGAACATGCTTTCCGACAGTTCTTCCTGGCTTGGAAGAAGTCAAAAGCGTCTAGCAGAACCCGTGTGAAATTGTGATTTCGCTAAGATCTTGAATAGCGTTCGTTCGCATAAGACAGCGCAGCCATTTCCTGACCATCCGTGAACTATGATAGAGTTAAGGGACCTACCAAACCTAGTTCGCGCATCGAACTCTGCCTGGATTAGGGAGTCCGGCAGCCTAGGCAACTTCTCACCGAACTGGTCCATAGCGCAGTCCGGCTTGAGTTTACCCTGCGTGAAAGTAGCTGGCAGGTTTTCCCATAACTCTCCGAAGGCGGGAAAGAGTGGAGAAGTGGACTCCGACTCTCTCAACTGCGGAAGGGGCTCATCCTTGAGGACTGCCTGAAGAGCCTTCTCCACCAATTTCGTGGCGAACGGAAGAGAGACCTCCTCTTCCGTGGCGAAAATAGTGAAGGGGCTCTTTATAGGCCTGGAGTTTAGTATTAGTACACTCCCAGTCCTCAAGGCAGTGAACCCATTCCGTTGAGCGTGGTCTCTACTGTAGAGGACAGACTCCTTCGAGATCTTGTCCTCCCTTGTAAGAGCCGTTGGTGTCAGCCTAGCATACCCGATGAAAGGCTGTGACAGACCCGGAGGATAGAACTCGAAGTCCTCAATCCTTCGAGTGCCAACTCCGGGATCGAAATCATCCCGTCCTTAAAGGGAGCGTAGGCCGCTACTCTCCATGGGTTCTCCATAGAGAAAGTTTGGGGCAGAGAGTCGTAAGACGGGAGTTGGAGGATCCCCGTGCTAGAAGCAGGGGATACTGGGGGAGGAGCCTGGGATAGCCCAGTCATCCGATCCTCAGTCTCTCTTACTCTATTCGAGAGTTCCTGGACGGTCTGTCCAGTTTGAGACAGAGTGCTCGACAATTGTGCGAACATCTGCTCAAAACGGGTTCCCCAAGCTGAGATTTGAGAACCAACCATCACTCCTACCTGCTCCATCATTCCTGGTGAGACAGGAGAAGGAACGCAGGAGCTGGTGCTTGCTACCCCTGCCGGCATAGCCGGAGAGGGGGCAACGGAGGCGGGAGAAGGCAACGACTCGGAGGTTTAGCGCGAGGCTTTCTCCTTCGAAGCCTTGTCCTCTAGAGCTCTTCGACTGGGAAGAGCTTGGCTTTAGCCTTCACCGCGTCGGCGTAAGAAGTCGATGACTTTCCTAGCCAAGAAGACGAAGACGACTTCTAGGAAGGTCGACTTAGACAGAGTCTTCGGTTCTCTCTTTCCCTTCTCCTTAGGAGGTACAGAGAGAGCGGGAGTGCGGCTAGGGATCTCAGATCCCGGAAAGCCTTGGAAAGAGGCGGAAGAGGAAGGGACAGGAGAAGATCCAGGAGCGCCCAAGGAAAGACCTTGGGCGCCCGACAAACCTACCTCAACCAACAAATCCTCACTCACTACCGCCATTGGCTCGAGGTTCAGGTCCAGGCCGGCGACGTCCGGGACTGGCTCCTGGGCGGCTACGAGCCCCAACGACTGCTGGAGATCTTGCTGGATGGCGGCTATTACGGGGGCGGCGGACAAGGGGTCGACGTAGCCCGTCGACTTGCCCGCAGGGAAGATCTGGATGGCCAGCTTTCTATCCAGTATGTAGGGCTGGCCCTTGGCGGCGTTCTTTCCAAAGCCGCCTACCCACGCTTTCAGAGTGGCGAGGGCGACTTCCCTCACACCGCTAGCCTGAAAGAAAGGCTGAATTAGCTACCAATTGCGGACAGGGTTAACAAACTTACGAACTAAAAGTGTTAGTAAATTGATAAATAACCTTATAATGGTCTTACCCCATCAACCAGCTGACCGACCAGGTCGTAGCAAATGGTGCAGGCCTCGGGATGCCAGACGATGGACTCGTTGAACAGGGTGGCACAAGGGGCGTGAGACCTGCACTCATCGTGTCCGCATGGGGTCATGCAGCGTCGCATTGCAAGCGAGGACCTGACAGTTGGTAGCCTGTAAGTGGAAAACGTACAAATGAGTACAGAGTAAACACTTACAGCCTACATATGCTCCGCTGGTGCCGGAGCGATAAAGTTTAGATGAAACCAGAGCCCTGCTAAAATACGTGTGGTAACCATGTTGGAAGAAAGGCTATGGCTCCGCCAGTGGCGGAGGCACAAGAATCAACCAACTAGGAGTGGTGGTAAAGGAAACCACAACGGAAAATGGCGGGGATGGTTGATAACATAATTATATAAAACACAATTCATTGTAAAATATCTTAAATAGGGTATATCCTTAACATAGTACAGGTAAACAACATCAAAAACCAAAAAATTCCAACTCGTCTCCACCCGTCTACTAGAAGAGTGCGTAGTAGGTAACGGGTAAGCTCCCTTTCCCTGGTAGCGGGGGAGAGATATAACAAGGTATATAGTAGGCAAGCAAACGACCATCCATAGTACCCACCCTACCCGCTAGCGGAGCCAATATCCTATAACCAAAGGGGCCCCGGCTGCGACGGAAGGCTCCTTTCGTATCTTTGTAAGGGGAGGTGGATGGAGTAATGGGTATGGGGGGGAAGGAGGTCCCGGAGAAACACGGCGGGAGCGAGGAAAGGGGGAAGGGATGGCCTACTCCTCCCCACCTCACCAACTACCCGTATGGAGACCCGGTACCTCATAGTGGTCGCCCTAAACCCCCTGCTGGTGGAACCCCCCGGCACCTCCGGAATGAGAGAGAAGGCTATGAGGTGTTATGACAACCCAGGGGTCCCCCAGCTCCTCCCTACATCAGAGAGGGAGGGAAGGGGCAGGGTGAGGTGCTATGGAACACGTGACCACTAGTGGCCTAGGCCGCGATCACCACAACCGTGGTAGGGCCACGTGAACCAAGCTGTACCAATACATGGAACAAGCACTAGGCTAGCCTAACACCCTAAAAAATAATAATATAAAATACATCGAAAGGTGGAAGAGACACTTTTAGGAAAAGAGAAAGAAGCCCAGGAGGAGGCAACTATTCCAAGAAACAGTAGCCTACTCGGAGCCAGCGATAGCCGATGTAGAGCAAGAGCCGGGATGCTGGGCCAGAATAAAATAATGATAGCCCTAAATACCAAGCTAAGAGAATGGTAAGAGGGCTAAACTAGCTAAAACTCGATGTAAAACAATGAACGTGATAAAATAAGCCCATAAGTATAAGAAGTCCCAGTATGGAGACCGGGAATTCTTACGAGGCAGCATGGCCGCCACGAGACAACCGGGGAACCGTATATGACCTATAAAAAGGAAAATACTGGTACCCGGAAGATAAAACTATGATAAAATATTACTTATGAGTTACTTAACTTAGCCGTGGCAATTGCTGAACGTTCCATCGTAGAAAACGAGATAAATCCAGAATAAATAACAGCACGAGAGAAAACTGCGTCAAGATGCTGGCGCTAAAAATTAAGGATGACCGCTAGGGGCGCTGCTGTCCTGGCGTCCTCTAGTAGTAGTAGTAGTAGAAGCTGCATCGCCCGTTGGTATCGGCTCTCTCTTAGGGGGATTCTGATAGGAAGTTCTAATTGGTGTTTGTCTCGTGGTAGTGTTCCACACTCGCCCCTATTCATACCGACACTTCTTTTTAAGAGTGAGCGAGTCAGTCTTACTGACTTTTTTCTTAATTTTTGTTTTTTCTCTGGTAATTTTAGGATATTTTACCTAGAAAGATGATATTAAGGATTACTTTCATAGGCCGACACGAGCTGAGCCCAGAAATGCAAATTTTGAAGTCATTTATGAATCAAGAGAGAGCACAGTTCTATTCTGCCTTCTAACTACTATACTTTCATAGTTATTAGTACAAAATAAGCACAAATTTTTTCTTTTGACAGTTTCTCAAAACTTACTTTTTCTAAAATAAATTCATATAAATCCAATAAGGCTGAACGAAATTTGATGAAACTTTTACAGTTCTATTATAACTAAATATCTTTATTTGCAAAGAACAAAACTGATTTTTGAGTGATACTTTTTTTTTTTTATGAAGTGACATCATGACTTTTAATTTGCAAAAAAAAAAAAAAAAAAAAAAAAAAACAAAAAAACTTAGAAGTCAACATTCCAACTTTTTTCTCTGAAAAATTTTACCATTATTAGTTGAAGAATAAACAGTAAAATTTTGAAGCCAATCCCTTCAATCATAAGGTGGTTATAAGCACTTACTTTATAAGGTGGGGCCTTATGGTGTCGGCACTCCCTTTAAGCCATACCATGGACCATCTGTGTTGACTGGAGGTAAATATTGTAGTTGTTGAACACACACAAACAACAGGTCCTTGGAAGTAGGTGTTAAAGGAACCTACGGCTTTCCACTGGACACTGGGTTGGTCTACCGCTATATTCCAATGGACATGGATGTATTTCCACTGAAGCATCAGAGGCAAAGGAATGAGCTTGGAAAAGTGACTGGAGGCAGGGAAGTCATCCTATCTGGACTAAGGAAGCTGGAATAATGGAGAAGCCTCATGGGAAATACCCAAAGTGAATGCAATGAAAAACACTGGGTGCCAAGGTAGAGCCATTGCTACTTCCCTAAGGCCATGAGTTTAAGGTTGAGCCTTGCAATCCCTGGGAAGTGCCCTCCAATGTGAACTGTAGTAGTTATATGGGTAAAGGACCCTCTGGTCCTACACGATCCACAAATGACTAAGGACCCTTGAATGAGACGGAGTAAAAGATTAGTCTGCCTAACACTGTGCCTTCTCAGTGAAGATAAAGCAGAGTGCCAGAGACAATTCCTCTACAGCAAATAATGATGTGAAGATGTCAAAGAGACCAGGCATAAACACATTCTATCCTCAGGCCTAGAATTGGGAAGAAGACCAAATAGAATGACCCCTAATTGACCAATGAAAGCTGAAGCTCGCATTGCCAATCCTGTGCTGGCCAGAATACTCAACTGTGGACAGTGCAGCACACTAGAAAACCCAGGGACTACTCACAAGCAAGTTCCAAGAGGTAGCAAGCTGGCTTCATAGAAACCTGGGACTGTCAACAGTCTGGAGAAGTCTGGCTTCCTTTCATACCTCAGGAGAGGTACAAGCATGGCCAGAGTCAGAGTCACTCCTTTCTATAGATGACCAAGTAAGTGACTAGAGATTGGAATTTGGATGTGAGAAAGCTCATGACTCAATCCACACACACCAACCCAGGTCATATATGTGAAAGGTTGCATAAATTATCAGGCCTTAGTTCGGCTCCATTAGGATAAGGGAAGGTGAGGAGGAGCAAGATCAGAAGGACAACAAGGAAGACAAGGAAGGCAAAGCTTGCCAACATTTTTCTCTTGGACACCTAAATCTTCACCTCAGCAGGTGTTCACTACTGTCCTCCAAAAGGTACCAAGACACTGTTATGCCTTGAACACCTTTACTGATCAAACTCACTGAAGAAGGACAAGGCATTATCATCTGTACAACTATCCTATGCATTACCAAATGACAAGCCAAGTACTCAAGAAATAATGCATGTCAACAACAGCAACCATGTTAAGACGCACCTGTAACAAAGATGTCTGAATGGCAGTGCACACCAAAAATGAAGTAATGTAACAGTCCAGTGAGTGGGTTGGTCCCCTACCCTCTTACTCCCTTGCAACAAGTTAACTAACTTGCTATCAAGCACAAACAACCATAACTTTCATAAAACATATTTCCATACAAAAGACAAAGGTAAGTATACTTCCTTGTTGAAATACAAAATTTCAACTCTTATTCTTGACAAGAAAAAGGAAGATCTCACGAGAGTAATATCATCTTAATCTATGGCTATTACTTTGACCATTACTTCCCAGAGTTATTGACTGTTAGCAATCACTGAACACCATCAGATTTTCAGTATAACATCAAGCCTTACACCCCAAAGACGTATGGTGGAAAGGTTGGTTTGAACTAAAACAACTGGATGCTATTTCATTCAGTCATTTCATTTTCAAGCATAGGAAATTCTGGACCTATTTATGGTTCTGAATGGTTTGATTAATAAACTGTTCCTTTTTCTATAAGACACTTTTACCATTACTCTATAAAAGGAGGTCCATTGACACCTTCCCAAAAGCTTGACTTTAATAGTCACCAATCTTAAATCTCTTGCCAACATGATGAATCAACTATAACACTGGACAGTAACTGGTTAAAGGCTATCAATATTCATTAATAATACAACATATTTAAACAAATACAAATACGATGAACCTACAATGTTATTCTGAAAAACAAAAATTATTACAAACCATAAAACCCAACCCATTCTCTGAGTTTCTACTGTTGAGGCAACTGGCAGCTGCTTCCACTTCAGAAAGAATTTGTAACTGTGTAAGCATGGGATAAATTGCACTGCTGCTTTCAACCTGGCTCTGCAAACAGATCTTAATCAATATATATATAACATATATTTATACACACACACACATATACAATGGTACCTTGACCTACAAGTTTAATTAGTTCTGATTGCACGTCAAATCAATTTTCCCAATTTTAAATACTTGAAATCCCCTTAATCCATTCCAACCCTCAAAATGCCACCCCATATTTTTATGTTTCATGGCATTAAATAAGGAAAGTACATTTCTAAATAACAAATATTGTATACAAACATGACAGAAAGAGTATTTAAAGATATAACAAGGTTTTATACAGTGTACAGGTAGTGTTCAAGTTACGATAATTCGACTCACGATAATCCAATTTTACGAGACCAAATTTCAATAGCCTAACTCTATCCCATCTTCTAGTTAGGTAAGTTCAAAAACAGCAAAAGAGAATGATGAAACTATTGTTTTAACATTATACTCGATGCATAAATGTGTACAGCCATGAAAAACTGAACAAGAAACAACTTTTTTTTGCAAAGTACAACCGAATTGGATAACAACAACATCCGTTTGTCTTGTATTTCAACCATTGTACGTTAGTAAACACGTTATGTAGAATAGGACTGGGACATTTTTATGTAATAACTTTATTTGCTATAGATCAAAGACCAACAAGGAAATATACTGTTAAATTTAAACCAAGTTGTTGTTGAAGCTGAGAAAACTATTCAAGCTGTTAATGACTATCATCACGTATTGGCAACAAGGATAAAACTCCCGTAAATTTAAGCCATAAAACACAACCCTAGATAAAACTGAAATAAAAGTATTTTAATCAAAACTACTGGGCTTGAAAAAACACATATTACTGTTGTTTTCATGCCAATAAAAGATAACTAATGTAAACCTCGCATTACGATGCAATAAAGCGAAAATAGCGAACAGAATCACGTAAATTTTTTAATCAATAAACATGCCACCAACGTAATCTGTTAACGAAAAAAATAATTTAGTTCACACTCATGAGAAGTAATAAAGTAATATTCCTACTTAAAAACATGTTGTTTAATGAAAAATTACCTTGTCTCACATAAGTCAAGCATCTAGATGTTCCTCAGAATCGAGTTAAACATGATGAAACAAACTCTTATTCACCATCAGGTGATTTCCAAACCAAAACATTGACCACTATGTTAGTAGTATTTTGTATAATACAATAATATGCGAATACATACAATATTATTGGATACAGTGAAGTAAGGTATAACTTTTTAAAAGATTCATGGAAAAGATACATACGTATACACTTTTTCTTCTTTGCTTATATTAATTTTTGTCACTATGCCATCTACGTATCAGCAACATCACGAGTTCGTGTACCTCAGAAAACAAGTACATTAATTCACTCATAAGTCATGGTACCACTGTATAAGTGTGTTTGTTTTATATATAAATTTTGATTTATAATTTATTATAGTATATTATATATATATATATATATATATATATATATATATAGTAATTATATTATTATATATATTATATGATATATATATATATATCTATATATATCTATATATATATATTATATATATATAATCTATAATTTATATGAATATATAGAATATATATAATATATATGTATATATATATATATATATATATACAGTGGTACCTTGAGATACGAGCGTCCTGTGATACGAGTGCTTTGAGACCCGAGGTGGAATTCGGTCCAAATTTTGCCTTGAGACCCGAGCTGTGTCCCGAGATCAGAGTTGGTTCGGGGACGCCACCGCTAGTTGGCGTTCGCGGGCGGCATCAGCTGGGAGCATCCCACGAGCTCACTCGCACGTGTGGCCGACAGATTTAAGTTGTGTTTGTGAGCTGTACTCGTGTTTTCGCTGTTTTTTCACGAATTAGTGAAACTTTTTTACCTACCATCATGGGGCCAAAGAAAGTACGTGCAAAGGAGAGTGGCGAAAAGAAGAAGAGAATGCTGCCGATAGAGGTAAAGCGAGAAATAATAGAAAAACATGAGCATGGTGTAGAAGTGAAGGATGGAAACTGGGCCCGGGTGTTTATGAGCGTAAGCACATCGACCATTTGTACCATCCTAAAGCAAAAGGATGCCATCAAAAGTGCAAAAAAACAGCTAAAGGAACTACAATTCTGTCGCAATTAAGGACAAATGTCCATGAAGAAATGGGGAAGGAGAAGCTGCTCTTGGTATGGTTGAAAGAGAAGGAACTAGCGGGAGATACAGTGACGGAGAGTATAATTTGCGAAAAGGCTTGCGTTAGTTTACGCAGATTTGAAGAAGGAAGAGGCAACATCAAACTTCAGAAGGGGAGCAGAAGACACGTTTAAGGCAAGTCGTGGGTGGTTCGATAATTTTAAGAAGAGAAGTGGCATTCATTCGGTGGTGAGGCATGGTGAAGCTGCGAGTGCCAAGGTAAAGGGAGCTGAAAGGTACATCGTCGAGTTCGCTGAGCTTATTGAGGAGGAAGGCTACATCCCGCAACAAGTCTTTAACTGCGATGAGACGGGATTATTTGGAAAAAAAAAAAAATGCCACGGAGGACATACATCACCGAAGAGGAGACGAAGATGCCAGGCCATAAACCCATGAAGACC
>NC_087205.1:105478916-105506416 GCF_015104395.2 Macrobrachium nipponense | reverse complement strand
TGCATTTTCTAAATCCACACTGGATATGGTGATAAAATACCCTTCTTTTCCAGGTACCATACCAGTCTTACATTGACCATCTTCTCCATGATCTTACATAAACAAGATGTCAATGCAATTGGTCGATAGTTTGCAGCTAAAAACTTATCCTTACCAGGTTTTAAAAAGGCTAAAATAATGGCTAGTTCCCAAACACTTGGATAACTATGATCATGCCATATTCTGTTAATAATGTTTAAAAATAAACAACTTGGTATTAACAGGTACATGTTTAATCATTGCATATGGAATTTCATCGGGTCCAGGGGCTGTATCATTACATGTAGCAAGTGCGGAGTCAAATTCTCTTATAGTAAAAGGAGAGTTTGTATGACTCTTCCCTTCCTGTTGCAAAAATTTTTAAAATTTTCTTTTCTTCATTGCTCCTAAACTGGTGACCAGGAGCTGCTTCACACTTGCGTGATACATTTTGAGAAATGATCCACGCCAGGGCATTGCTAACGTCAGTTGCTCCAGTCAACATACTGATCATTCACCTTCAACACTGGTGGTGGGTTGGGGGTGAATTTGCCTGCTATCTTTTTCACTTTCCTCCACACAGAAGATGGTGGTGTTCTACTGTTAAATGGAGGAAACAAAAGACACCCAAGACTGGCGCCTAGCTTCTTTCATGGCACGACGGAACTGTGCTCTACATTCTTGTATGTAATTAAATTCTCCTCAGTACGGCGTCTGCGCAATCGGGTTAAAGACCTTCTTGTGGCTCTGTGCAGGGCAGTTAGTTCTGAAGACCACCAGGGGACTGGTCGTCGTTTGAATAACCCTGTTGTTTTGGGAATTGAATTGACTCCTGCTGTATGAAGGGTTCCATTCAGCATGTCTATGGCATCATCAATATTTTCAAACTGTTTCTGCATTCCCTTCAATTTCGCTTAGCTCACGAAATCATACCCCAGTCTGCCTTGTCAAGATTCCATCGTGGCGATCTCTGTGAAGGTGGACCATTGTTGGTGCTTATAATGATTGGTGCATGATCACTAGTATGCCAATCATCTAATGTCCTCCAATCGAATCGAGAAGGCAATTAGAGCTTGCGATTGATAGGTCAATGCATGACAAGGTACCTGTCTGGACATGAAAATGTGTGGGCTCTCCTGTATTAAGGAGTCCAACATCCTCATTTTCCACAATTGATGATATAATATTGCCCCTTGTGTTTGCTAAAACATCGCCCCATAAAGGATGTCTACCATTCAAATCTCCCAATAAGAGAAAAGGTTGGGGGAGAGTGTTGAATCACCTCTACTAAATTAGCATACAAATATTATCATTTGGAAGGTAGGTTACAGAGAGCATATTGTATATTTTCTTCCTATATCAATCTGTACAACCACTGCTGCAGAGGTGTACGAATAGACAAAGATATTTGGGGAACATCTCGACGAACGTAAATGAGACTTCCGCCATGGCTCCCTGCTTGTTGATTATATGGTGTTCTATAGCTAATATACTCTCGAGGACAAGGAGTATTAGCATCAAGCTTGCTCTCTTGTAGACATACAATTATGGGTGGAATGCTCATGAATTATTATAGCTTAAGTTCTTCATATTTGGCCCTTAAACCCTGACAATTCCACTGCAAAAATGGAGGAGAAAACTATGGATCACTTCTGGAAGACATCTTGGATGAAGTCTTCCCACTGGCAACTTTAATCTAACATTATTTCTTCCTGTTAGGTTTCTTTAGAGATGGTCTTGATATATTGGGTTTTACGTTTGTCTTTTTCTTTGTGTCCTTTTGATCTATTTGTTGAGGCGGATGGTGGACCTCAACTTGAATTTCTGATTTATTCAAGTTATCTTCCAGTTGATCAGAAACACCAATAGATAAAACATCAAATTATTTGACGTCATAGCTTTAATGTTTCTGATGGAAGGGGGTGAGAGAGATGGAGGTCTCTCTCTTTTTCGATTAATAGGTGGTGGGCTTCTAGGTTTTTTGCACCTTCCCCACAACAGGTGCACCAGGCAAGTTGGTTTTTAAGTGGAACCTCCATCAAATCAGGCAAAGGACTGGCATGAGAGAGGTTTTTACTACTAATTGTAATGGGGGACGAAGGTAGTACGGGGATGGGCAATGCCCCACATGTTAATACATTGTGGCAAAGCCTCAGAAGGCAATATGCTTACCTCATATCATGCCAGCATTTTAATCATTGGATCGGTATATTTCTTTTTATAGAAATATTGTTGGTCCAGTGCCTAGGTGGGTTTGAGTTTAAGTGACCTTTGGCATAACTACTTGATTTATCTAATAGTCTTTTGGCATATCCCACACTTATATGTTCTAAATTGGATTTGTTAAGGGCAGCTTCTTCGGACTTATACAGCTCACAGCTCCGGTCAGATGGATGATTTGAGCTGCAATTTAAACACCTGGCATCAAGTGCACATTCTCCATGGTAAGATTTTAGAGCAAATACCACACATTTTTTTCGTTTTTGCAAACTTTTGACGGGTGTCCAAATTTAAAAAACAATTAAAACATTGCAGTGGCTTCTGCTTGAATGGTCGAACTTTAATAACTTCATTTTCAATAATAATACGGGAAGGTACACCAGCATCCTGGAAAGTAAGGATAATCATTGATGTACCCGGGACTTTGTGTACTTTCATACATTTAGTGGACACATGGCCAGTATCTCCTCCTCTGTAAATTCATACAGATCTTTGTTAACTACTCCCCTTCCGTAGCTAAAATTTAGGTGGGGTTTGACATCTAACTTAATATCATCATCATTTGTTTTAAGGTTGGATAGTATTACAGACTGTGTGCATGATTTGGCATGGATAAGGTAACTATTTTTTCCAAAACGAGATATATCTCCTGGTGCCATAGTTCCTACTTTTTTCTGAATTAATTTGCATATTTTTGAAATAGTTCCCTGTAACCCCCTGAGATTCAGCTACAAGCCACATCGGTGGTTTTGGCTTCCTCTTGGGAAGGCATAACTAAATCAGCATCTTTTTCAAACCAGTCCGCAGGTCTATAAACATCCAAATCCTTTGGTACCTTGTCGCAAAGAGCAGCCATTATATTCAAGTTATTAATTTTGATATTATTAACATTACATATTGCATTAAATGCTTCATCATGACTATTGTAAGATATCCATGAATCCCATTTTGTATCTTCCAGTTTATTTCTTATTTCTGTTATAGATCCATAACACTAAATTTTATATATATTATCATAATTTGTCTCTAGTGAATTTGGGTAACATGAAGGATTCGAAGTTTCCTTGCGTTACCCAGATTACTCAATTTTGGAATATCAATAGAATGGTCCTTCCTAGTTCCGAGGTCATCAACAGAGTTTTCCCTAATTAAATTAGCAGAGGTCGTCAACAGTGTCTGAGGTTCGCCATTCGATCCAGGGGTATTAGAAACATTAATTTCCGTCATTAAATTAGTTGGGGGAAAGAAAAAAAATTAAGACTGTCTGACATCCCAAAGAGAACCCCTTACCTTTCATGAAAATTAATTTCTCCACCAATGACACCTAGCGAGAGCTGCTTTCCCAAATGTCCACTCCCTACCCTACCACAAGGGATGGTAATCCACTATGATTAGAGTGGCTCAAGTGTATGCCAAACCAAACGTTGATGGGACTGAGAGCATTACAGGAATACAATCATCCCCACTCTAATCATAGTGGCAGGCAAACCGGACAGAATGCCGAGAGTCCTATCTCTATGAAACCGGCCAACCCCTGGAATCCGAAGGCCAAGTTTTGGTTGGAGAATAGTCCCGCATGCCAGTATGGAAATACTGACATTCCAAGGTGTCCAAACATTATCGGGTAGTTGGCAAGACCACCACAGCTCCCACAATTGATTTTGAAAAAAATTTCCAATCCCGGATATGATGTCCCCCAAAAAAACCCCCCAAAAAAAAATCATCTGGACAGTGAAATGGTAAGAGTTTTTTTGACAGCAAGGTTGGAGAAAGTTATTGATAAATATGAAGAAGAATGAAACAATTATAAGTAATAGAAATAGGATGAGAGAAATTTAGAGTCAAACTGAGGAAAAACAAAAATTCCCCAGTTCGAGAGCCCTCTTGCCCGTCACCACGCTTCAGCACGGGAATGATATGCCGTGCTGAAGCCCAATGACTTCATCAAGGCATTCTCTCATTAAGAGGGAGTCGTTAGAGATATATTCTCAAGGAAGCAAGGGAGACGTCTTCTGGTAATTTAAAAGGCTTTATTAAGCGACGTTTTGGGGTCCAGTCCCATCATCACGGCTGTAAAAAGGATTAATACACAAATATAATAAGACTCATCCTAATTTTTTCTAACATGCATTTTTAAAATTCACATAAAACTTACTACAATGCTAAGAAAATTACCCTCTTCCTTTCACTTGAGATGGTAATTTTCTTAGCATTGTAGTAGGTTTTATATGAATTTCAAATGTATGTTAGTTATTAGGATGAGTCTTTTTATAATATTAATGTGTACTAATCCTTTTTAGAGCCTTGATGTTGGGACTGGACCCAAAATGTCGCTTAATAAAGCCTTTTAAATTACCAGAAGATGTCTCCTTGCTTCCTTGATAATGTATATACAGTATATATATATATATATATATATATATATATATATATATATATATATATATATATATATATATATATATATACAGTGGTACCATGACCTATAAGTGAATTAATGTACTTGTTTTCTGAGGTACAAGTCGTCACTTGGTTGAATTTTTGCTTTGTTACATGAGCAAAATATTGAGTACATGAGCTTGTGATGCTGCTGCTACGTAGATGGCCTAGTGACAAAAATTAACCCTCTTACGCCGATTGGACGTATTAAACGTCGAGTCAAAATGTCTCCCGTATGCCGATTGGACGCATTATACGTCGACTCAAAAAAGTTTTTTTAAAAATTCGCTGAAAAATACTTATAGGCCTACCAGCCGAAAACTTTTGAATCACGCGCCTTGGGGGATGCTGGGAGTTCACGGATCAAGGCGTTGTTTTGTTTACAATTGTTATGCAGGCGCGCAAGCGCGAATTTCTTTCTTATTGCACTAAAAAGTATCTGTGACATCTCAAAAATTATTTCGTCACTTTGACATAATTTTTGCACCGTTTTAAATTATCCGTTACATGGAGTATTATATATGAATATGTGCGCAATTTCATGTAAAATACAACAACAAAATACTCATGATTGTAACTTTTATCAGTTTTGAAATATTTTTATATAAATAACGATAAGTGCCAAAATTCCAACCTTCGGTCAAGTTTGACTCTACCGAAATGGTCGAAAAACACAATTGTAAGCTAAAACTCTTATATTCTAGTAATATTCAATCATTTGCCTTCATTTTGCAACAAATTGGACGTCTCTGGCACAATATTTTGATTTATGGTGAATTTATGAAAAAACTTTTTCCTTACGTCCGCTCGGTAACTCTTCCGATAAATTAATTTTTTTGTGCAATTGTCCTAATGTTTGCACCATTTTAAATTTGCCATTACATAAAGTTTTATATATGGAAATGTGCGCAATTTCCTGCACAATACATCTAAAAATAATCCATGGTTGTAGCTTTTATCAGTTTTGAAATATTTTCATATAAATAATGATGTGCAAAAATTTTAACCTTCGGTCAACTTTGACTCTACCGAAAGTCGAAAAACGCAATTGTAAGCTAAAACTCTTATATTCTAGTAATATTCAATCATTTACCTTCATTTTGCAATGAATTGGAAGTCTCTAGCACAATATTTCGATTTATGGTGAATTTATGAAAAAAAAAAAAAAAAAAAAAATTTTCCTTACGTCCGCTCAGTAACTCTTCCGAAAAAAATCAGAAATATTTTCGTGCGATTGTCGAAATGTTTGCAGCATTTAAAATTAGCCGTTACATAAAGTTTTATAAATGAAAAGGTGGGAAAACGTGTAGAATACAAAGAAAAATGATTGAAGGTTGTAGCTTTTCTTTTTTTCGAAATATTTGCATATAAATCACGATAAATAGAAAAAAAACACGTTTGGTCAACTTTGACTCTACCGAAATAGTCGAAAAATGCAATTGTAAGCTAAAACTCTTACAATCTAGTAATATACAGTCATTTATCTTCATTTTGAAACAAATTCGGAGTGTCTAGCACAATATTTAGATTTATGGTGAATTTTAAAAATAAAACTTACTTTCCCTCCGCGCGCCGATTCGCGGCCGCAAATCTCCGAAATGTGTACGTCGCATTCTCCTAATATTTGCTCCTTTTCATATTAGGCGTTTTATAGTTTCATATATGAAAATGTGTGCAAATTTATGAATACAAAAATTTTTTTTTGAAGATTGTAGCTTTTCTCATTTTTGCAATATTTGCATATAAAAAAATATATATAAAAATTTCGACATTCGGTCAACTTTAACTTGTCCGAAATGATCAAAAACTGCAATTTTAAGCTAAAACTATTACAGTATTGTAATATTCAATCATTTGTCTTCATTTTGAAACAAATTGGAAGTCTCTCTCTAGAACAATATTTAGATTTATGGTGAATTTTTGAAAAAAACATTTTTTTACGTCCGTGCGTTACGAATTCATGCATCATATTGTGATAATATTTTTTCTGTGTTGCTTTGATCGTTTTACAATGTGTTATACATCAAAATTATCGCAATTTAGTGTACAATACAACGGAAAAAAAAGTAACTTGTTAGCTTTAACCGTTTTTTGCACAGCTCGATTTGAATACAATTATGAATGAATTTTTTTTTTATTATTTATATATGATAATGATATTTTTTTCATTTCTGATGGTTGCATACTAAACTTCAGGCAATGACAAAAAAAAGGAGCCAAATATGAACTCTTAATCTTGAAAACTAAGCGAGCTGTGATTTTTTGAAAAAATTATTTTTTCTGCTTCCGCGCTCACTCGAAACCCGCCTCGGCATACGGGAGACGTTTTGGTTTTTAGGGCTTAGGCGTAAGAGTGTTAATATAAGCAAAGAAGAAAAAGTAAATATGTATCTTTTCTGTGAATCTTTTTAAAAGTTATACATTACTTCACTGTATTCAATAATATTGTATGTATTCTCATATTACTGTATTACGTATACAAAATACTACTAACATAGTGGTCAATGTTTTGGTTTGGAAATCAGCTGATGGAGAATATGAGTTTGTTTCCCCATATTTAACACGATTCCGAGTGAATTTTCTTGCTTCGAGTTAGCAGACTTGGTTAATAGTGATCTGGTTTTATGGCACTTGTCTAGCCCCATAAAATTGGCGATTTATGGTGTCATAACATACCTAACAGAGGTGCCATTAATAGAAACTCGGCCATAAGCACCATAAATCACAGAGTTTCGGTTAATGGCGGTTTTTGCTTATTGCGATTTGATAAAAAAAATCAAGATATTTGCCAAAATACCGAACTACTTTCAACCTTATCCTTTGTGCTATGAAATTTGAGAAAACGGTGATTGTTTTGGACAGTACGCCGAGAAGTTGTACAGCTGTTCAAGGGAATTATCACTTCATGTTCCATGTGGAACATTGCTAGGTCCTTATTCCGGTAGAGTTTTCTGGCCTTTTACTTTCACCTGACAAAACTATCATAATGCAATGTTCTCAATCATCCTTAACAGAAATTACCTTCAAGACTATAAAAATGCATGATACACTTTCTGTATGAGTATGTAATGATGCCACTAGCTTGTAATACATATTCTAATACTGAGGAACAGACAAGTAAAAAAGAAATATGAAAAATCTACTTACCAGTTTAAAATTTTCAATTATTTGCAATCTTGCCTGCAAAGTGTGCTGCTTTGAAATTAAAATATCTTGGTGGTGGATGGACTGTAGAGCTAAAAATAAACTCTGATGGAAATTCATCTTGCTTGTACATCTTGCAACACCAGCAGTTTCCCATTTCTCAGTAATGCTTGCTGAATCCCACTGAGACAGTCTCCAAGCTGACTCCCAGCTGAAAATATACACAAAAAGTCCATTGATACTGAATTAACCGAGGGGTTACACTTGAACAGTACTGTACAGATACCTAATGTTATGCTGTATATTACTTATATTACGTACAGTTTATGAACATTAATGTACATTTGCTTTATTATTATTTTGTAGAAGAATGATATTTATGTTCCCATTTATATGTTCCCATTGCATGTATTGTAAGACCACTATTTCAATATGCATCGTGTGCATAATCAGTCACTGTCCTCCCCCTCTCATGCATCGATGGTGGCTGAGGTCCCAGGCACTCGCCCAGACACGCTCACCCCACCCGCAACACATACTCACCCCACCCAACTGCCGCTTATTTCACAAGCGCACTGACAAACATTGTAATTTTTAAATATTCAAAGTGCTTTCTTTTGCTTACATACAGCGACTTGGATATTTTTCTGGCATTCTACAGATTTCAAGCTCTCTTACGACACCGAACACGATATGGCTCAGCAAGAGGAAAAGCTAATTGATTTAATGGATCAGACAGAGGATCAGGCAGAGGATCAAACGTCTGATGATAGACGAGGTACCTGTGAACCTCCCCTCTGTTGATGAAGATACCAGCACCACTCTCCCTCCTCCCAATAGGTCAGGAGACCAGAATAATGACATACTTCATCTTATACACTTTCTGCAGACTTCCAGCATGCAAGAGCAAGACCGGCGACGACAAGAGGAGCAGAACTTCAGACTACAGATGGAGCAATCAAGACAGGAAGACAACTAGCGGTTCATGTCTCTTTTCTCCTTGCTATCAGGACAGATTGCGGCATCGCAACCCCAGCAACCTAACCCTATGATTGCACCTCCTGTTAAACCTGTTCCCCCAACCCCTGGCTTCTCCGAGCATACACCTACAATTTCTAGCAAGCCTACGGTCCATCCTGCACCTCTCCTGCAACAAAGTGCAACGTACCAAGCGTTTCGCCAATGGAGACTCCATTTTGAGGACTATGCAGCATTAGTTGGACTTGATAGATTACATCAAACTTCCCAGCTGATTCACCTGAGAACTTGCATTTCCCTGGACGTCCAGCGCCTGCTCACGCATAAACTGGGCATCCCTACCAACACATCACTTTCCTTTACAGAGGTGTTGGATACACTGCAAAAGCACTTTCACAGCCTCAGAAATGAAGCCTTACGACGCAGGGAATTGTTGTCCTGCAAACAGGCTGTTGGAGAATCATTTGCAGACTACTACGTACGCCTCAAGGATCTCGCTGATGAAGTGGACTTATGCACTGGCAACCCCACCTCCTGCACTGAACGGCAATTGCAGATGGTAATTTTGATGGGTGTGAGAGACGGAGAGTTAATGCAACGCCTTATCCCCCTCCAACCCTCATCTACCCTTGCAGAGTTCGTGACATGCTGCCGCTCCAACGAATCTACACGTGCGACTGCATCAGCCATTGCATCTTCCCATAACCAGGTCAACGCAGTATCTACATACAAGAAGAACCAGCGTCTACATAAGAGGTATTCTCATCGATCTGACCAACGTTCTCACCAGTCTCCTAACAGTGACCCTTGTCAATATTGCTCTCACAAGCACAATTCCGGACAATGCCCAGCCACGGGTGTATCGTACAATAGCTGCGGACGCACGGGTCATTGGCCCCGCACTCAGAAATGCCCTGCTAAGGAAGCTCAGTGCAAGACCTGCCAGAAACAGGGACATTTTGAGAAGATGTGCAAGTCAATCAAGAAAAGTCAGACTGGGTATACAGCTTCACCTCCTCCTACGAAGTCAAATACCAGCTGCCGTTTCGTGAGTGATAACTTGGGTAGCGAGTCCCCTACACCAGTCACTGTCTCTCTGTCATTTGGCGATATATCATCACATCTCCAGCTAATCCCCGATACAGGAGAAGACATCACAGTGATTGGCACCATACATTTGGATGCACTCCGCATACCTCGGACAAGGCTTGAACCTCCACCCATGACAGATATCGTAACAGCAGATGGATCCCCCATGACACCAGCTGTAGGATACTTCCAGGCAACACTTCGTCTTGGCAACAAGTCTTGCTCAGCAACCATACATGTTCATGAGGATATCCAGACTCCCCTCCTCTCCCGTGAACATTGCCGAGCCTTCGCCATAGTGTCACCGGACTTCCTGAAGCCCATCCTCAAGGTAACACATCTCAACAGATGCGCTCAGTTTCCTGCCTCCGCCATGACGCCACCCGCAGCTATTAAGGACTATTTTCTTTGGCACTTCAGCGACATCCTCATATCCA
This sequence comes from Macrobrachium nipponense, assembly GCF_015104395.2. Lineage (NCBI taxonomy): Eukaryota > Metazoa > Arthropoda > Malacostraca > Decapoda > Palaemonidae > Macrobrachium > Macrobrachium nipponense. Next base: position 105,496,091 of record NC_087205.1, on the reverse strand, counting down.
AGAAGGATCTACAAACCCAGCCACTAAAGAAAATGGCAGGCCCTCCAATGAGGATTCACCTGAAACCTGGTGCTACACCATTCGCTGTACATACACCCAGGCCCATTCCGTTCGCTCTCAGAGATCAAGTGAAAGAAGAACTTGACTCCTTGGTGCAACAAGGAGTCATCAGACCAGCAGGCGACGAACCCTTTGAATGGTGCCATCCCATGGTCTTGGTACCCAAGGACAAAGGTGTGCGCATCATTGTGGATCACACCCACCTAAATTCTCAGGTAGGCCGCCCTACACACACATCACCAATGCCCCATGATGCCGTCCGCAACATCTCTCCTACTGCGAAGTACTTCACCACAGCAGATGCCCTGCATGGCTATTGGCAAATGGAGTTGGCAGAAGAGGACCGCCACCCGACTACATTAATAACTTCGTATGGAAGATTCCAGCACTGTCGCGGCCCGATGGGATTTTCAGCAACAGGCGATGCATACTGCCTGCGTGGAGATATGGCACTACAAGGTGTTCCCACCTGTGTGAAGGTTGTAGATGACATCCTCCTTTCCGACGAATAACTCCTTTCCCACCTACAACACGTGCACCAAATGCTGACCAGATGCCGTCAATATGGCATCACCCTCAATAAGGAGAAATTCACTGTAGTCTCCCCTAAAGTTAACTTCTGTGGTTAAGTCTTATCATCTGATAGTATTGCAGCAGACCCCAACAAGGTATCAAGGTATCCAATGTCACAGATGTCAGGTCATATATGGGTCTTGTCAATCAACTTCCTGACTTCACTCCAGACATCTCAGCAGCAGCACAGCCCCTACGCCCACTTATGAGCCCCAAACGCTCATTCGTCTGGGCGCCCGACCATGAGCGAGCATTTAAGAAAGTCAAGACAGCTCTGACCTCACCACCTGTCCTAGCACCCTTCAATCCTGCCTTGCCTGTGGTTCTACGCACAGATGCCTCACGCCTATACGGTCTTGGCTATGCCCTACTTCAAGATAACGGCCGAGGTCAGATGCATCTCGTCCAGTGTGGCTCTCGTTTCCTTACGGATACAGAGACTCGCTACGCCACCATAGAGGTGGAGCTACTTGCAGTCACTTGGGCTATAGCTAAGTGCTGCCTATACTTGTCTGGACTTCAACATTTCACCTTAATGACTGACCATCGTCCCTTGACACCGATTCTCAATCACTACACTTTGGATGCTATTAAGAATCCACGCCTTCAACGCCTCAAGATAAAAGTGGCCCCTACATCTTCACTGCAGTATGGCGCGCAGGGAAACAACTTTGCATACCAGACGCCCTGTCTCGCTCCCAACTAGCCGCCCCACACCTGAAGATGAAGAGGAGTGCACTACTTCGACTGCACATGTCAGACGTATCGTTGCCAGCACTGCCACTTCCACTGACGACCAGGCAACAGGACCCATCATCGAAGATGATAAGTCTCTACAAGAAATCCGCATGGCCGCATCTCAGGATCAAGGTTACGGTCTTCTCGTTCACTACGTCTCCAACGGCTTTCCTACCAACCGCTACTATCTCCACGTATTGGAAGCTGCGGGACAACTTTTACGCGGATGGAGAGTCAGTATTGTATGGACCCCGGATCGTCATCCCTGCAGCCCTCTGTAGACACACCTTGGATCAACTCCATGACAGCCACCGAGGGATTGAAGCTACTCGACATCGTGCAAGGCAGGCAGTATTCTGGCCAGGCATCAATGCAAATATCAAGAGTAAAGTAGAAAGCTGTGAGGCCTGCCAACAGCTTCTCCCTAGTCAGCAACAAGAACCTTACATGTGTGACGACCATCCTTCGCGGCCCTTTGAAAGTGTGTCAGCTGACTTCTTCCACGTGGCAGGGAAATCCTTCCTTGTTATTGCTGATAGACTTTCAGGCTGGCCTGTGGTTGTTCCCTGTGGACGTGACACAACTGCAGCCAGAGTTACAAGAATGTTCTGCGTTTTCTTCCACGAGGTTGGTGTTCCACTCTGCCTACGAACTGATGGAGGACCCCCATTTTCCAGCCACGACTTCAAGCAATTTGCTGACCGCTGGGGAGTTCATCACATCATCACTTCTCTACATTACCCTCAGGCTAATGGACACGCAGAAGCTGCAGTGAAAGCTGTTAAACGCCTTATCATCAAGAATGCCCAATCTGGGAACATAGATTGTGAAGCATTTGATAGAGGACTGCTGGAGCTTCGGAATACACCGAACCCCGCTGGACGCTCCCCTGCACAGATTCTCTATGGCCATCCTCTCCGCACTTGTGTTCCGACTCACCCCAGATCATTCACAGAGGAGTGGCAAACTAAGACTGAAGATTACGACCATCGCACTGCTGCCTAAACCAACCAGGCCATGAGCCTTTACAATTCTCATGCCCGCCCTCTACCCAAGCTCACCATCAGCCAACAAGTTAGGATACAGGATGCAATGACGCTTCCATGGGACAAGGTCGGCATCGTGATGGGTAGCGGAATGTCAAGAAAGTACGAAGTACGCCTTCCAAGTGGTCGTGTATGGTTTTGAAACCAAAGACATTAACGCCCAGTGGCTAATATGAGTGATGACACCTCTCCCCAAGTCCGTGTCCCCTTGCTCTGGCCAGGAAAGAGAGACATCATTCGAACCCTCCAATGTCCCTCGTCATTCACCTCAACTAGCTCAGAGGAATTAATGTTCCGCTCGAGACACTGCTATGAGCGTAAAGGGGGAGGGAGGTGTATAATAATATCCTTTATTTTGGTTCAGGGCCATATACAAAGAATATACAAAATACACAGTAACATACACAATCTAGATATATGAGTCAACATGATAGGAAGATGTGTAATCGGCACTTGTCCACAAAATAGCTGAGGTAGCATAAAAGATAGTAATCATGATACTGGTAAAAGTAATAATATTGGTGAGAAAAAAAAATGCATTGTGAGTTATAACAGTTAGTGCACAGATTATATAACTTAAATTTCAACTAGAGACCTTAGGTGGTTACAGTAGTCAGGTCCAGAGGGCTAAATACATAAATTGAATGTATAAAAAAAAACTTTAACTTGATAGTAATCACAGAAATAATGAAAAAATAAAATATCAGCAATAAATATAATAATGACAAAATCTGCAGATGACATTTTGCTAATACAGAGATTAAGTCCTTTAGGGGACAAAGGCCTCATTTTCCCATCTTTCCCACAATTTAGATCTTCTTCTTGCTTCACTCCTTAGGATGCTTTGTATGAGCGAGTTGCCGCTGTTTCTCACTCGGGTTACCAGGCTGGACATTGTTCGCCTTACAATGATTTTTAAATTGTCCAGGTGGTTTTCTAAGAACATCTGTGTGGCGGAGTGGTAGCGTGGAGTGTTTGTGAGGCGTCTCAGAATGTCATTGTGCACAACAGTGATACGTCTCATGGTCTCTCGGGTATAGTTCGTCCAGAGGGAACACCCATAGATACTGTAGCAGTACGAGTGGAAGAGCAGCAGTTACACGTCTCGGTGACAGAAGGCAAACCTCCTTGCAATCATGTTGCCAGTTGCACATAGTTTACGACGCCTCTGTTCAATGTCTGCCGTATCTTTTAGGTCGTCGGTAATAATGTGACCCAAATACGGAAATTCGCGCACAAATTCCAGCCGATGGTTTCCGAGGAAAATTTGTGGTTCTGCAATATGCTTAAGCGATCTCGAGCAGCGACATGCACTGGGTCTTGGTTTCGTTGTAGATTATATCAAATTCCTCTGCATATTGGCGGCAAGTGTCGATGAGTCAGTGGAGGCCATGCACTGATGGGGAAATCAGAACCATATCGTCGGCGTAACAGAGGTTGTTTATAGTTGTTTCATTGACAGTGCATCCGATTGGGAGTGAGTTCAGTTTGACATTCAAGGCATCTGTGTACGTATTAAACAGGTATGGAGAGAGAATGCCCCCTTGCCGAAGCCCGTTTAGGGAGCCGAAGGTGTACGATAATACGTTGCCCCATTTGACACAGAATTGCTGTGTGGAGAACCAGCAATGTAAAATGCCAATTAGATATAGGGGTGTGCCCCTTTTATGCAGCTTCAGGAATAGCTTCAGGTAGTTTACTCTGTCAAATGCTTTTCTCACATCTACGAAACACAGGAAAACAGGAGATGCTGATGATAGGTAGTAGTTCAGCAATTCTTTCAGTATGTAGATGCAGGTGTCGGTTGAGTGGTTTGCTTTAAACCCGAACTGGTTGTCAGTGGTGTGTAGAAAGGGGAGAAGTCTCACAAGTCAGTGGTGTGTAGAAAGGGGAGAAGTCTCACAAGAAGAACCGACTCAAGTATCTTCGATGCGATCGTTGTGATTGCAATTGGCCGGTAGTTGCCAGGGTCAGCTGCATCCTTTAGCTTGTTTTTGATTAATGGTATCAGTGAACTAAGAGTAGGGAGTCTGGAAGAAACTGGTGAATTATGCACGCATTGAATAAGGCAGCTAGCAAAATGTAAATTATCGGATGGCAGAATTTGAAAGCCTCTGCAGGAAGACCATCACAGCCGGGCGATTTATTATTAGGTATGCTGTTTATGGCATCGCTGATGTTACCTGGCGTAATACGGTCTGCAAAATGAAGTTGAATGTTGTCATTAAGGAGGTTAACTACCTTGCTTCGGGAATCCTGATCATTTATGCAATTCAGGATATTGTTGAAGTGATCACCCCACATCCTTGCGATAGCCTCGTCTCCGACTGCTTCCCCTACTCTCTGTGATAGCTTTTTAGTTTTGGGATTTAAGGACTGGATATCTTTCCAAAGACGAAGGTAATCACCAGATTCTACGTTTCTAGGCATTCCATCGGCTCTTAGTTGTTTTTCATTTAACCTGCAGTGCTTAAGAGCAAGTTTGAATTGCGCTCTCGCCTGCCTCATTAGTAATGCAGTGTCCTTCCCTCGGGCTGCCATTTTGCCTCCACAGTAAAAACATGTTATGCTGTATGGTACTTACATTACGTACAGTTTATGAACATTAATGTACATTTGCTTTATTATTATTTTGTAGAAGAATTGATATTTATGTTCCCATTTATATGTTCCCATTGCACGTATTGTAAGACCACTAATTCATTATGCATCGTGGCAACAATGTAATTAGATGTGTCAACACTGCCTTTTTTCCCGCCATGTGCATAATCAGTCACTGTCCAGTGGTCATTGTAGAGACTAAGCACGGACCTGCTTCCCGCTGCTATCACGTTGATGTCCGTATATCTTCATTATACGAGCTTTAAAGAATCTACGAGTTTAATTTGTCACCCTTCATTCCATTTCCTGCATGAATCTATGTGGCAGTATCCCACACAAGTACTACATAACACGAGAGAAACATTGGGACTAAAAATTGAAATGGAGGCAACTTAGGAAATGGCAGGGGCTATTTCATGTCCAGCAGCTGGAAAAGACTTGAGAGTTCAAAGAATAGTCTATTGGACAAGGGATTGAGAGAGGAGAAAGAACAGTTAGTCACAAAATCAAATATCTAAATAATTGATAAAAGACCTGAGGAAGGTCCATAGAGTCATGAACAAAGGTGAAAGTGAAGACCAAGACCTGACAGCAGTACAGATAAAAAAAATGCACAGGACAGCAGAGAATAAAGAAACTTTTCATATCTAACCTCATACAAGGAAAACTTGACACAAAATTTATAATGATGATTACAGCATAATTATAGTTAAAAATAATTAACCCTTATATACTCTGTGAGACCATGATCAAGGCATTACCAGTAGCCTCCATGAGGCCACATTTATGGCTCTCTAAAGTTCTGTTCAAACTTGGCTCTCTCACAACCCCACTAGACAATTTTGGTGGCCTTAAAAATTCACTACAATGCTACCTTACCAATGGCTATCTGATTCTGCATCATAAAATATGTGGTTGCACGAAAAGGTTGATTTTGTTGCTGTGTGAATGGAACTCGCTAGGGATATATTTCATGTAATATTTAAGATTCACAGTAAAATTTATGGATATACAGTGGAGCCCCCGTATTCGCATTCTCTGAATTCGCGGACTGACTGATTCACAGATTTCTCTCTGGACCATATCTACCCATTATTTGCAAGGGATTCGCCTATTCGCGGGATTTTCCGGCGAAAATCATCACTAATTAGTGTATTTTGATGTTACTTTCATGACTAAATGCATTTTTATGGTACAGAAATGATTTACTAATTTTCAAATATTAATACTGATTAATACTGTATCAGTAAGATTAATAAAATTAAATTATATCAAATAATAAAAATAATTTTCTCTCTCTCTCTCTCTCTCTCTCCTAAAGAGATGTATGGTTTTTTTGTATGATAAATAATTGATTTACTATTTTCAAATATTATTATTAATGTATACAGCAATAATATCAATTCGTTAAAGAAAATAATAAAGTGAATTAGTAAGATTTGAGTTTATAAATTTGAAAAATTATGTAAGAATGAAGGAAATCCCATTCTTCTCTCAAACTCCAGGTATTAAAGCTGTCAGATATGTCAAGTAATGGGACAGAGGGGGAGGAGCTCTTGTGTTGTTGCCACCAAGTGTTCATGCAATTTCTCTCTCTCTCTCTCTCTCTCTCTCTCTCTCTCTCTCTCTCATTTACTGAGACTCGAGAATTTTTATAGTACATGTATAATTTGTTTTTAATACTTTAAAATAATAATAATACTAATAATAATAATAATAACAATAATAATAAGATATGTTCAAAGCACGATAGACGGAAATAACATCTCTCCCATATGTAGGAAATGCAATACGAAAAGTGAAACCATAAACCACATAGCAAGTGAATGCCCCAGGCACTTGCACAGAACCAGTAAAAACAAAAAAGAGGCATGATTCAGTGGCAAAAGCCCTCCACTGGAGCCTGTGCAAGAAACATCAGCTACCTTGCAGTAATAAGTGGTACGAGCACCAACCTGAAGGAGTGATAGAAAACGATCAGGCAAAGATCCTCTGGGACTATGGTATCAGAACAGATAGGGTGATACGTGCAAACAGACCAGACGTGACGTTGATTGACAAAGTCAAGAAGAAAGTATCACTCATTGATGTCGCAATACCATGGGACACCAGAGTTGAAGAGAAAGAGAGGGGAAAATTGGATAAGTATCAAGATCTGAAAATAGAAATAAGAAGGATATGGGATATGCCAGTGGAAATCGACCCATAATCATAGGAGCACTAGGCACGATCCAAGATCCCTGAAAAAGGAACCTAGAAAAACTAGAGGCTGAAGTAGCTCCAGGACTCATGCAGAAAGAGTGTGATCTAGAAACGGCACACATAGTAAGAAGAGTGATGGAACTCCTAAGGAGGCAGGATGCAAACCCGGAACCCCACACTATAAATACCACCCAGTCGAATTGGAGGACTGTGATAGAGCAAAAAAAAAAAAAAAAAAAAAAAAAAAAAAAAAAAATAATAATAATAATAATAATAATAATAATAATAATATTAATATAACTGTAATTACAAAATTCATATTATGTGATAGTGTTTTAAAGAAATACAATAATCTATCCATTTCACTCTTTTAATTAAGGATAACTCCTCTCTCTCTCTCTCTCTCTCTCTCTCTCTCTCTCTCTCTCTCTCTCTCTCTCTCTCTCTCTCTCTCTCTCTCTTTTGCCACAACACATGATATGTATTAGGGCTTGTGCCTTGTATGATAAGGCGCCTATGAGGTAATGTTAGACTAGCGATAATCTATACGCTAAGTCGGTTGGTATTGCACTTCCATCTTCAATGGAGTGTCTGGGGTTTTGTAGATCACTTACGAAGTCGGTATTATCTTTACGACGATGTGTTAAACTCAATGGTTCGGTGAGGTTCTTGTAGAAAACACTAAGTATAAAAATAGATATATTCTTGAAGTTTTACATGCTGAAGATCAGATATGATTGTACAAGTCTTCTATGACGATAGCTTGATCGCTTCTGCCAATGATGATGGCTAATCCTATTCCTCTACATGATAAAGCTTAGGTAAAGAGGTACAGGTCTTCTAATAACGATAGCTAACTCTGTTCTGCTTGTCTACCATCTCCGTTACAAGTTATGAAGGAACAGACAGTAGTTCGAACAATATGAACATACATACAATGACATAGTTTCATACGAACACACAATCAAATGAGACACGCTACAGATCACGTAGGCGGTAGTTGTCTCAAGCAGGGAGCTTGGACTAATGTTTATAAACAATTGAATGACTACAGGTGACGGCATGTTATCTTAGCCTACTTTTATTGTATACGTCATCTTTAGCGTCTCTAGTCTGATCACATTCCTGCAAGCAATCTGGTTGACCCTCCTTAGTTTTAGACTTTTATATATATGGACTAACATTCCATATTTTTTTATTATGTAAACACTTACATCAGCTCGGTCAGCTACCAAAACCAACCACTGAATATTACTCAACTTGACTTGCATTTGACTTATAGGAGTGTGATACAGACACTAGTGAATATATATATATAATAAGTAAATAAAAATTCATGGTGTACATGAATTGATTCAAGTAATAAAATATAAAAAAAACAATGATATTGGTAAAATAATAGTGATCACGGATATATAATGATACAGTTTTTCACTTCATCTCATTAAGATACATATGCTACAGAAAATACTAATGTACTCGATAATTGCATAGAATGAAGATTAACATGATAAAAATCATATTTTAACTGATAAAAAATTTCATATATGAATTGATAACATTATTAATGTTTTATGCTGATTGATTCGTTGATTTTTATGCTAACTGTATATATCTGATTCATTAATTCATATACTAACTCATAAATAACTGCAGATATTGGTATGATAAAAGGTAACAGATTGATTATAGGCTACCTGATTTGTTTATACATATGTACGTATATGGATTCATAAAATTATGATTAATATATGTGCACTTTAAATAGATTCCTATTGCGTACACGCAAAAATATATTTAGATTCTGTTATTTATGATCATTTATATAAGAGATTCCTATTGCGTACACGCAAAGATATATTTCGACTCTGTTATTTATGATCAATTATATATAGATTCCTAGTGCGTACACGCAAAAAATATATTTCGATTCTGTTATTTATGATCATTTATATATATGAATAGCATGATACTTTTATATATATAGGATACATGACACTTCATATATATAGGATACATGACCGAGGTTATACTACTTCACTTTTAACTAGCTTTCGAACAACTTTTCGTCCATTACACAGTTCCAGACAACCACCTATAGCCAATTGAAACGGCCTTTTTCAATGGTTAAAACAAGGGGAAAATTTGCCTGGGCGGGTCCAACGTTCTATTTTTGCGCTCATACTTATTCTCTGCATCCTAAGCTACACGATTACGTTCGCGATGAATAAAAAAACATCCCCAGCACGAGTCCTTCGCCAGCAAAGTAGAGTTGAATATCCTTCGGGTCGTAATTGTCGGAAGTATGTCTCTTTTTGAGTCGATTCGACAGCCGCCGGAGCGTTCCGCATTAAAACGAGATTAACGACGAGATACGGTGTCGGTCGAAGAAGTCCATGAAATTCCTTTCAACATTGTAGGCGGTTGTTACTTGACTGTAGTCGTCCGCTGCGACGAACGATTTTTTGAAGTTGCGATGTGAAACTCTCGTTACTGCACGGATACTGTAACCAGGTTCCATTAATCAGCCTGCAAGTGAAATTATACTTGTCACAAGGGCAAAGTAAATTCAGACGACATCCAAATACAGGGGAGGGAAGAGAGAGCCAATTAGACCAGACTTAACCCACATGAATTCGCTGATATTTTGGAATTCAAAAGAGTCCGCTGTACAAACTTTTTATCCATGGCATTAACAATGAGTGAACCTATCCAGGTCTATGATGACTGTAAAAATATCCATAATTATAACAAATAAATAGATATCATTACGAATCTCAAAGAAAATTCGATATTACTGGTAGTAAGTTACTAGACAAAGAAGTGGAAAACGGAGCTAATTGTAAGATTGCCAGGCAACATAAGAGTCAAAGAGAAGATTAATCATGATCCTATGTGCCCTAACAAAAGTTTCATATTCAATTTTCTCGTGCGCATCCTCTGAGGTTAACTTTTAAAACATTATTAATAGGTAGGAGATGCAACGAAAAACCCACTATGTAACTAATTTCTATATTAAACTTTGGGTTTTTCAAGAAAATGTGACATTTTTCCCATGAATGTTTTACTTGAATTGTAATAGGCTAATGTTGCAAGTAAATATTTCATATATACATATCTTGATACTTCTAAATGTCTATGAGGTTCAGAAAAAAAAAATTAATTCATTTTGTTGTTATAGAAATTCTATTTGCTTATTTTGTTCATTAATTTCAAAATGATTGCAAGTCCTTAACTACTTGCATACACACACGGATAAGAATATGTTATGTGGCCTGTCATGTGACCTATGAACCACATGTGAAGTTCATGAGCTGAGCATTCCTTTCTCCAGTCAATCTGCTGTTGCAAGCAGAGACGACACACAGATGAAGCCTGTGTAAGCAGATTATTGAGGTTAAAAGGAACAAATGCTGATACGGCAATGATGACGTCGTCACTTGGCAGGAGATTGCTCTCAGCCAGCTAAGAGTTACGTTACTTGCTGTAAGAGATACGACTTTAGGATAAATTTTTTGTTTTTTAATACTCGACCCACATGAGAAGAATGTCTGAAAAAAAACAGTACCAAAATTGAACAATATATTAGTTTCATGTTGGAAAACTGCTAATTGTAATTATGTTAAATTAAAATATTCCTTATTCAAACTATATGAAAAAAGGTTTCCATACAAATTCTATATATATTATTAGCCTGTATAAGATTCATATAGGATTATTTCATAGATAACATTTTCACTTCTAGGACTTCCTGACTTTAAAATCTCTTTTATTTTATTTTTTATTTATTTATTTTATTATTATTTTATTTATTTATTTATTTATTTAATTTTTTTTTTTTCATTGACTACGAATATAAATTACCGGGACAGACAATATGTCAGTAGGTTTTGATATGTGTTTGAACTTTTAGCTTATTTGTCATTACTAAAGCGTTAAGTTAGAGTTCAAATCTTTACGCATATATATTTGGATATTTAATGGTTACGTTTTGCTTATTGATATTATCGTGATTCCTTTTTTATTTTATAATTTGTAACCCTTCCGACTTCTTACGGAGTGTATTATATTGACTCCACTTGTATCCATATTTATTTTATTTTTTATATTTATTTATTTATATATATTTTTTTTTATATATATTTGATAAATTAATGGTTGGCTTGAATATGTGGAAAAGTGTTCTAGCGGCGTACCGTATAAGGCTACTTGCGGCATCAATTCTATAGATACAAGATATAAATGATAAAGGTATTTAAAAACCGCGAGAACCGCTATAATCCAGTCCGGATCCAAAACACACGAGTTGTAACTCGTAAGACATTGACACTTCCTATTTAATTATCCGTTATTCTACCAAACGATTGACTCTGGGCGAGAAAATATATTATTGGTTTTCTTTAATGGAAAGGAATTCACACCACGTGTTATGGAGATTATTATTGATTTACACCACCCGAGTCAGATTATCATGTGTTGAATTCCATGTTTACTGATTTAGCACTCATAAATATTCCTAACGCACTCAATTGCGGTGTTTGTTTTTAGTGCTATTAATTCTATATAACGTGTCAAGGAACTATTAACACTAAGAAGTGTTTATTCCCTCTGTCAGACTCGTAATTCTGTTAATAATTCTACGTATATTCTTTCAAGGATTGATTTGGCACAGGATAGGCCCTTAACTGACAGGTGTCTTAGTGTGTCCCTTGTTTTCATGACACGTGTTACAATCAGTTATGTGCTTTTTATATCTGTAAGCACTGTAGGCCAGTAAAATAGTGATTTGGCTTTCTGTGACATAATAGGAACCCTGGATGACGGAATGCAACCAGTTTAGGACGATTGGTATGAAAGAGATTATTACTACTACTGGTCGTTAGTCATCGCTGTGTCTTCGGGTTACCTCGTCACAGACCTACATATAATATTACATTCGATTACATTATTCTGATACACATACTTTAAATATACTTTTGCTTTAGGGTTTCTGCTCGAAGTGTTTATTGTTTGCTTAGCCACTGACCCTGTTTCCGTTCGAAGTGTTTATTGTTTGGTGTTTATTGCTGCTGACTCTGTTTCCGTTCGAAGTTGTTTATTGTTTGGGTTATGTCTGTTGACTCTTGCTTGTTCAGTTTGTAACAGTTCTGCGCTCCAACCAGATATGCAATGCTCGCGATCTCTTGGTTTAAGGAATTTTCTTGTTTAGATACGGTTTTAACAATAGGCACGGATATTTCTATATTTTTTAGCTAATTAATGGTTCTTTGCAGTATGGTGCGGGATTTTGCCGGGATAATGCGTCAGCTATGATAAATTGCTTTCCAGGTAGATATCTTATCTGGCTCCAAAGACCTGAATGATCATTTGTCACCGAGTTCCTTTGGACTGTGATTAAAGCATTTGAAAAAACTAGGTAAAGGGATCATGTTCAGTAAGGACTTTATCAGCTTAGCCATAGATTATGAACTTAAAATGTACTAGTGTTAAAGATACCTAGCCCTCCTGCCTATTACTGCATATTTACTTTCAGAGGGCTTTAGTTTACGTGAATAAAAAGCTATAGGAAGAAACTGTTTATTCATATTACTGAAGTAATACCCTCTTACCCTTGGTCTGAGGCGTCTGTTGCAATAAAAAAAAAAATTCCTTATTTAAATCAGGGATTTTAAGTTAGGTAAGCTGCATTTTCCGCTTTTAAGATATCGAACGCCTCTGTTGATGCTTTTCAGACCATAATAAATCTACGCTCTTCTTCGTAAGATCTGTTAAAGGAGCTGTCATGATTGAAGAGTTACATATTTGCATACGATTGTAATACCCACTACAGCGCAAAAGTGCTGTATCCCCCTTTTACGTTAATAGGTACCGGACAAAGTTATGAATAGCCGACACCTTACCATGGACTACTTTTAAGACCTTGACCAGACACATAAAACCTAGATAAACATGTTCGGTAAAAAAAAAACAAAAAAAAATCACATTTAGATATTTTACTCTGAGATTATTTGTCTTTGTCTCTGTAGCACTAGTCTACTTTATGTGAATGTACTTCTAAGGTATTAGAAAAGATTACAAGATCATCCATATAGGCATGTAGGTTATCCCCTAAAAGTCTCCAAACACTATATTGTAATTGGGGTGCAACGTAACAAGCCGGAGGCATACGTAAAAAATGATAATGTCCCCTGGGTGTGCTGAAAACGGTGTATGAGGTACAATCACTTAGGTAATGGTATCTGGTAAAAGCATTTAAGTAAGTCCAAGTTTGGTGAAAAAAAAATTATTCTAACCTAACAGAGATAAGATGTCGTCGGTACATCGCACTGGAAACTATCGGAAGTCGTTTCCTTGTTTAAGCGACCGTAATCTGCGCAGATACCACCAAGTCCGATCTTTTATGGCATGACGTTTGAGGGAAAAAATTATATGGGCTATTTGATTTCCTAATGACTCCTATTACTAACATTTTCAACTTCGTCATTTATCTCTATTTTGAAATCTGCAGTGAGAGTCTATACGAAGGTACGTATATAGCTTTATGTTTGTCCTTAGACATATTTGTGTTAAATTACATCCGTTTTTTCCCAGAGATCACTCGCTAGTGGAGAAAACTTCCTGGTATTCAGTAAAAGATAAAAAAAAAAATTCTGCTGAATCACCCTCTGCTTGAATGACTTTACGGATATTACTTTAGATAGATTATCAGAGAGATTCATCCACGACTGGTTGGGCGTGATTAAAAATTAGCAACAATAAAAATGCGATATTTATAACTTCCGTATCCACGATATGTATACTTTTAGGGCTTTGTTCGCGGAAATCGTTATATTTCAGTGTCGGGAAGGATTAAAATTTCATTTCCCAGCAAAGTCTTTTTACACGCATTAAGACATTCGAGGGTGCATGCTTCTCGAGATTTTGCGTGCAAAGTGCGACTGCGGTTGTGGGAGAATTCTGTGGGTCATTTGAACAATGTTACGATTAATGAGACAAAATGTATAGTTCCTTTATATAAGTTATTATTTGATTAACTGTCTCATTTTTGTTCAAACGGATTTTAATATGTTTGAAGGTTTTATAGGATTTTCCTTTGATAAACACGCCTTATTTTGCAGGATGTAAGATAATATTTTGTATACCCCTAGATGAATCTTACAATTACACTAGATACAGATCAATGTTTTTTATAACTATAGAGGTATCTGTAAACGCTCGCTTATCCGGACTTCTCATTAGGAAGTTCGAACAACAGACGGTGAGTCCGTAAATACAATAATACGTGTACTAATGAAATAAAACAAGATATTCTAATTTTTACGGCGCGTACAGTTGGGCTTAATCCACCAGTATTTATTATAACTTAATGTATTAAAATTAAAACGAAAACCTGCTCTGATTACTTATATGGTCGTGTGTTTCATAGGAAAAATCCTTTTTAATTCAAAAAGATATTGGTATGAACCAACATCGCTTTTCCCCACTCTGCTAGAGTCGCTTATTGTGTGGAATTTGCTATGCTTTGAACACTTCGGCAGTTTTTTGACTACCTTGACCGCTTGACTAGGTGACACAGTCACCGAGTTTGCGTTGTGATTCTGAACGGGCTACTGTTTGCTATTTCTTTTTGTAATAATTAGGATCCTTCTCTTTATTACCATCGGCAACGTATTGTGTGTTTTTAGCATTATGTTGCTGGTTACGTATAAAGCAATGAATGACGAACTATTAGGAACTGAGCGATTACTAATTAAGACGAGTTATCTCTACTGCATTCAATCTTAACTGTTTGTACTTCATTCTTTGCTAAAATTTGAAATAGTGAGGGATCCTGGTCAGCGCATTTAGCCTGATGAAAGTTTTTTTACAGACATGTTATTCCTTGCAATCCAGCCCTATTTTTAAAGTTAAGTTGAGTCATTGAGGTTCGATATTTTATATAACTCAAAAAAACTCAAGGCTAAAACTGCGATCGGGACTTGCAAAGGAGCATTTATTGTCAAGACCCGAAATAGTGTTACCTCTAATTTATATAGATTTGTACGGGTGTTCCACTTGTTGTTTTTTTGTGTGTTTTCTAATCACTACGGTGCTTAACGACCCTATACCATGCATCTGTATAAATACAGACGTCCACTGCGTAAACGCATATTCACTGTTTAATATGATTTGTTACGTAAGGGATTAATAATCACCAAAATGATAAAATTAACATAGTATATGATTATGATATTTCAGTAGAACTTCTGGAAACAGACACTCAATGATAAAAAAACTCGCAGTAGCGAAATCTCAATGATGTAGATAATTTCTGTAAAAAAGTAAGATTAAGAATGTCTCGTAACTTCAGCCACAGGAATAACGAAATTCGACCTGCAAAGGAAACACTCAAAGTTACTCCAAATGAATAAAAAAATTGTACTTAGCTTGCTTTTGTGGGAACGATCACGGTTGTTCCGATAACGACACACGGCCGTTGGTCCTCCTTCTCTATTTAGCGGACGACCTGGTTGGGCTTCAGTTTCCCCCGTGCGCGTTGTTTCGATGATTCGAGCCTTGAAAATCCGATGCTGCAGACGCGTTCGGTTGTTTCTTGCAGTGCCGGAAACGCTCACTAACGATGTTTTCTTGAATGATCTAATGAGAGACGAAGCTTCCGTTGCCGTAGGAAAAGGACACGTCGGTTTTGTTTCTTGAAGTTATTCACTAACGATGATACTAAGTTGCTTGACGAATCTTGTTGTTTTCTGAAGTCGCTCAACTAATGATGATACTAGGTTGCTTGAAGAACTCTGCTGCTTTCGTCGTCGTTGACTTCATGATTTATTATTCTGTTTTTTTTCGTAGTAGGACGTTGTAGAGTTCTTCTGGTCCGCTGGCCACCAATATTAGGGCTGTGCCTTGTATGATAAGGCGCCCTATGAGGTAATGTTAGACTAGCGATAATCTATACGCTAAGTCGGTTGGTATTGCACTTCCATCTTCAATGGAGTGTCTGGGGTTTTGTAGATCACTTACGAAGTCGGTATTATCTTTACGACGATGTGTTAAACTCATGGTTCGGTGAGGTTCTTGTAGAAAACACTAAGTATAAAAATGATATAATTCTTGAAGTTTTACATGCTGAAGATCAGATATGATTGTACAAGTCTTCTATGACGATAGCTTGATCGCTTCTGCCAATGATGATGGCTAATCCTATTCCTCTACATGATAAAGCTTAGGTAAAGAGGTACAGGTCTTCTAATAACGATAGCTAACTCTGTTCTGCTTGTCTACCATCTCCGTTACAAGTTATGAAGGAACAGACAGTAGTTCGAACATATGAACATACATACAATGACATAGTTTCATACGAACACACAATCAAATGAGACACGCTACAGATCACGTAGGCGGTAGTTGTCTCAAGCAGGGAGCTTGGACTAATGTTTATAAACAATTGAATGACTACAGGTGACGGCATGTTATCTTAGCCTACTTTTATTGTATACGTCATCTTAGAGTCTCTAGTCTGATCACATTCCTGCAAGCAATCTGGTTGACCTCTTAGTTTTAGACTTTTATATATATGGACTAACATTCCATATTTTAATTATGTAAACACTTACATATGTATGTCATAGTGGTAACTCCCTCCCTCTGTTTCGCTGGAAGCGATATAAGTATTTTCTGAGAGAACAGAGATAAACACACACACTACCTCTCTCTTTACTGAGATGAAAGAATTTTTATGGTACTAGTATGTAAAATGTTTATTGATATTTTCTGTTGTTAATAATAATAACAATAAAATAATAATAATAATAATAATAATAATAATAATGTTCTAAAGGGTCCACAATTATACAAAGTGTAAAAAGTCTGTGTATAATTTTGAAGACTTTCAGAAAGCTTTCGAACCTTCCCTGGGTTCATCTTCAGTCCAAATGAACAATAAGTTACCACAAGTACA